>NW_019396128.1:344983-416856 GCF_000591075.1 Eurytemora carolleeae | reverse complement strand
TAAACATATTGTACACATCCTTAAACATATTGTACACATCCTTAAACATATTGCACACATTGTTAAACATATTGTACACATTGTTAAACATATTGTACACGTCCTTAAACATATTGTACACATCGTTAAACATATTGTACACATCGTTAAACATAATATTCACATCGTTCACGGTTCACTTTTAAAGATTATTTTATGTGAATATCTTGAATTTGATGATATTTTTAGCATAAAAACTTTTTTAAAAAGTTTATTAATAGAACTGATCATTTTAATTTAGCTGAAATTTTAAGGTATCTAAAGCTATTATCAATTATATAGCTTTTTTATTTCTTGCCAACTACAAAACAACGTTTTAGGCCTAATATATGTATAAACTTTGAAAGTTTGGATCAAAGTACAGAGGCACACACCTGATTGACCCTCCCCACTCAATTACGGTCCTGCGACCGCCGGTATATGTAAAAAAATATAGATGCAATTCAATTTAAATTTACTTCTGTATTGATATGTTCAGATGAACCAAATTTGAAAATAATAATTTTCAGCTGAAAGAAGAAGGATAACTCGATCATTCATCAATAATTCTAATTTTGAGAATTAAATCGAGAAAAGATAAGAAAAGTCAAGACTGTAGCAAAGACAAAAACATTTACAATGAAACAAATAACATAAAAAAAAATGAAATCTATGGATTCACACGAGCGTGAACTGTGAAAATTTGGATGAAAAATATATTGGAGTTACGCTTCAGATTTCTTTAGTTAAACGAATACAATTAGAGATGGCAAGTGAGGTTATTATTATTATTATAATTATTATTATTATGATTATTATTATTACTATTATTATTATAAAGCATTTATAATCATATGGTAGGGCGAACCGCGTCAGTTATATCTATCTCCCTTCTATTCCTTACTCCCTGATGTATAATCATATGATAGGGTGGGCCGCGTCAGTTGTATCTCCCTTATATTCCTCACTCCTTGGTTTCTTCACAACCTGAGAAAAAAAATAAACACGTCCTGCTCTGCACTGGTTCCACTATAATCGGAGAAATAAGAAAGAAAGATGTATATTGTATATATATTAAACTTAAAACCTCAATTCTCACATTATTATCGTAATATTTAGATATTATTTGTACAATTAATCCAGAAAAAGTATCTTTCTTCTTCTTAATCTCCGGAATACGTGGGTACATTCATCTTTAAAAATCTAAAGAATATTTTAAATTAACAATAACATTTTTTCCTTTTCATCTTAGGATTAATGTTTTATATATCTATCTATCTGTTTATCTATCTAACTATCTATCTATCTCTCTATCTCTCTATCTCTCTATCTCTCTATCTCTCTATATATCTATCTATCTATCTATCTATCTAACTAGATCTAAGAATCTATCTATCTCTCTATCTATCCAGGTTAGAGAAACGGAAATGAAACAAAGATTGTCACACTTCACACTTTATAATCTTACATTTTCAGACCTACTTACTCATATACCAAGAAGAAGAAAGGATCAGTAAAGAGATACAGGGTGTACAAATGAAAATCACAGTTAAGGGACGAACTGAAGGTCGTCTTCTTATTTGAAAGCTATATGTGTTGTTTAAACAATTACACGAATTATACGTGTTTCAGGAGGTTGTACTACATTATGCACACTTTATTAGATAGGTATCAAGGATAGAAGACGACCTTGTAGTCAAGTTAAAATTGTTATGTTTTGTAGGAAACACTGCGTTAGAATATTTTATCAGCCTTAGCAATGCAGTACAGTGTAGTATAGTACAGTAAAGTACAGTACAGTACAGTATAGTACAGTACATTACAGTACAGTACAGTACAGTACAGTACAGTACAGTACAGTACAGTACAGTACAGTACAGTACAGTGAATTACAGTAAAGTACAATACAGTACAGTACAGCACAGTAAAGTACAGTACAAAACAGTACAGTATAGTAGAGTATACAGTACAGTAAATTACAGTACATTACAGTATAGCACAGTACAATTCAGTACAGTACAACATAGTACAGTACAGTACAGTAAAGTACAGTACTGTACAATTAAGGTTCAATTATAATATCTAGTGGAATTGTTTATCGTTTTAAACAATAATTAAAAATGCAAAAATAATTTACTTTTTGTGTTTGAAATTTGCTTTTTCATACCTGGTTAGATTGTCGTAAAGCACGCAATATGCACTTAAAATAGAATTAAGATCTCCCGAAAGACAAATTAAAAGCTTTTCATTTTCACACAATGGCAAAAAATAAATTAGATTTCAGACCAAAAAGTAATTTTGGATTATAATATTGTTAATTAAAGGGACTGTAAGGAAAAAAATGAAAGGGGGTATATGATGAAACCTGAGAATCTCAGGCGTTGAACATAAGACATCTATCTGATGTTTCTGTCTCTAGAAATTGAAATAAAACTGTGTCAAATTTATACGAAAATTCATATATATACAATTTTTATAAAAGTTATAAAACAGATCCTATTCCACAAATACGAAACCAATCTGAAAACGACGATATAACCCACAGAATCTCAGGTTTGGGTCTGTTATAATCATTTAATTTTATTTTGCATTTTTAATAGATATATATAATTGATAATAATTTTACATATAGTCCGTATTAAGTAATCATCACTTCAGCCAATGGCAGTGCAGTATACTGGTCACATGATTTCCGCCTGTATCATGTGACCAGTATACTGTACTGTCATTGGCGGAACTTCTTGTGACGTAATACGGACTTTTAAATAATATTATCAAATATATCTATTAAAAATGGGAAATAAAAATTAAAAATTAAAATGGGAGCAAACCTGAGATTCTCAGGTTTCTGTGGGATATAATTGTTTTCAGATTGTTTGCGTTTTTACTGAATATGATTTCTTTAAACCTACTACTTTTATAGAACATTTCATATACATGAATTTTCGTATATATTTGACACAGTTTTATATCAATTTCTTGAAACAGTACCATCAGATAGATGTCTTATATGTATCGTTCAACGCCTGAGATTCTCAGGTTTCATCCTACACCCCCTTTCATTTTTCCTTTACAGTCCCATTAAGTAAAACTTAAGTTTCTTAGATTTGATAAAGATCTAGATAATTTCAATTATTTAATTCTGGAAAAAAGAAAATGAGAAAGCTCCTCCTCCTCCTCGGAGCAGTCTTTCAATTTTATTAATTAAAATGCATTACCTTCTCCTTTCTCCAGTCCTCTGAGGATGCCCAATTTTATGTGTATTAGTATTCAGTTTGGTAATTTAATTCAATTTACAAAAACTTAGGTATCCAGATTCACTTAAAAGTCTGTAGCAGGCTAGGATGTGCTAAGCTGAAATCTCGGGATTCTTTTTTAATCCAACCTCAATTGAACCCTCAAGTACCTCTCCCATTTCAGCCCCTGTTGGAACCTTGAGAACCTCATATATTTCAGCCAGTTTCTGTTGAAACATTACCTCTGCTTTTAACTGTGGCCCAAATTTTGTGTGGTACCTTACTTGACAGAGGCAGGAAGAGTCACCATTAACCAAGTGTACAAATTCTGTGTTGAACCTTCTTACTGACAGTTCTTACAGTGTCTATGTAGTCTTTATTTATAATAATAAACACGTTCATAATAAAAGTTAAACAAAAATAAAGCACTACCTTTTCTATTCATTAGTACTTTTTGAACCGTTCATGTTATAATTCAGTGAGACACAGTTCTATACTCCACCCTTCCTACCCATCCCTCCTCCCCCCTCCCTCGTCATCCCTACCCTCTCCCTATTTCTCTCTTGCTCTCCTACTTCTACTCTACTCCCACTACTACTCCTACTCCTATTCAATAATCCCTCTATAAGTCAAGGGATTTAAAATGAGTAAAAAACCTTGTGATTTATTTCTTCTAGAGACAATTGGTGTCCAAAAACACAGAGCAAATACTGACAAAAATCTGGATTGGTGACTTGACAGCAGAATATTTTTTTGTTGGTTCAATGATTACGTTTTTTTTATTTAGATCTTAAATTTCAATCATGATAACTGAAACGCTATTGATAAGAACAATGTTTTGAAGTTCTTATATCAGCATTCAAAGCTAAACTGAAACTGAACTGTAAAATTCTTCTGTCAAAAAACGCAATTTTTTAAAAAGTTTTCCAATTGCTTTTTTGAACAGCTTGTGGAGTTTAATCTTGAAATATGTATCCTAGATTTATCCTTGTTAAATAGGAATCTGTGTAATGTGTGTTATCCTTCCTTATATACTGGTAGGCGTTAATCTAGAGCTTCGGGACAAGAATTTAAGGCGAGAGGAGGAAAATGGAGGGCTGGAGAAATAAGGTGTAGGAGCTGGAGTAGGACTTGGAGTAGGAGTAATTTTAAACCAGAATTATCAATTATCTACATTTGTAAATAGCTACGAAAAACCCATATCATGATTTATCTTAACTGCACTGTAAATAACTATGTAACATGACTAGCTTAATAATGTTACGTATATATAATTATATCGACGTAAAACTTGTAATTACGTCGATTAACTTTAACTTGTAAAATAGAAAACCCAAATATAGTTATTTGGAATAGACTCTTCTTTGTTTACAGTGAGAAAGTTATTTGTTTCTCGTTTTAACAAATGAGTTGATGAGATCTTGGCCATTGGTTTGGCATTGATAGTTACGAGTTGACATTGATAGCTGACGAGATTGTGTCCAGTGGTTGGACATTGATAGTTTTTAAACTTGTGTCCGTGTTGACATTGATAGCTGACGAGATCTTGCCCAATTGTTTGGCATTGATAGTTACGAGCTTGTGTCCGTGTTGACATTAATAGCTGAAGAGATCGCGCCCATGTTTGACATTGATAGCTACAAGCTTGTGTCCGCTGTGACATTAATAGCTGAAGAGATCGCCCCCATGTTTGGCATTGATAGTTACGAGCTTGTGTCCGTGTTGACATTAATACCTGAAGAGATCGCGCCCATGTTTGGCATTGATAGCTACAAGCTTGTGTCCGCCGTGACATTAATAGCTGATGAGATCGCGCCTATGTTTGGCATTGATAGTTACGAGCTTGTGTCCGTGTTGACATTAATAGCTGAAGAGATCGCGCCCATGTTTGGCATTGATAGTTACGAGCTTGTGTCCGCTGTGACATTAATAGCTGAAGAGATCGCGCCTATGTTTGGCATTGATAGTTTACAAGCTTGTGTCTGTGCTGACATTGATAGCTGAAGAGATCGTGCCCGTGTTTGGCATTGATAGTTTAAGAGCTTGTGTCCGTGCTGACATTGAAAGCTGACGAATTGTATCTGGATTGATACGGACCTGAAAGCAGTTTTAAGAGTATGGCATTTACTACAAAGGTTCACTTGAAATTATGTCTACAGCTTCGGTCCAATTATGGAATTGTACAAGAAAATATTGTAATCCTTAAAATAGTCACTATATACCGTGGCCGTCAGAGTAAAACTATTATCAATTTTGTTATAAAATTCTAGAGAGGAAGAAACGAAAGTTTTAAGGAATATAATAGCATTATTTTTTGGAGAATCGTAAGAGTGAAAGGTTTTGACCTATCCAAGAAAGAGAAATCAATTAAACTTTTCTATCTCTGAAAAGTCTGAAAAGTGATAATTTTTGATATGTTACATCTAATTTATGTGCAAGTTACTGTCAAAAAGAACCAACAAGCGGAGATAATTGAATTTTAGATTGAAAAGAAACTTCATTCATTCTAGACCAGACATGTATAGATATTAATATCAAGCATGAAGTTTTTATTTCCATGTATCAGTTTTGAATTCCATGAAATTATAATCTCGAACATTCCAATCAATAATTCTTGGAAACTAGAATAAACTATATTTTTCAAAAGTAAGTTTAACTTGCATAGCAATTAATGATCCATGGAATTAGGGTTTGGAATGTGTAGAGTCATTGATAGAGTCCAATACGATATTTTGATATTGTTACCTCTTCACTTCATAATAAAAATAACCCCATAGAGCTGGCAACTTTTGAATACAATATATGAGTTAGTTGATTCATAACTTTAATCATGTAACTTTTGTTTAAACTTTTTAGTTTATAAGTTATGGTCTCTCTGTCAATGAATTTCTTAAATTGACAATACCTTGAAAAAAAGTGTATTGATTGTGCTTAATTGTTGTTTAAAATTGCTGAAAATGACATGACACTATGAGGGGCGAACACAGGGGGCTCTGGTCTGGGGTTCAGCCCCCCTCCTCCTGGTAAGAAAAAAATAATTCAACCCCCCCCTTGATAAATTTCTTTGTATGCCCCTGATCAGAATGATCGCACGTTCATGAGAGATCGTAATTCTTAATTCCGAAAGCAGAGGAACCACCAACACGCACCCACGCGCTAAAAGTACAATTGAATGCGCAAACGGAAATGAAATGCCTCGTGTTATTATTATCCGCCGTACGGTGCAGGTACCTGGTACAACAATTTATAATTGGGATAATTTCCCGCAAAATCTCCGGATGTTGTAGACTACACTTAGCTAAATCTACTCATTCAGGCTAACACCAGAAGCCACACAGGGGAATACGTTTAAAGGGGGGGGGGGTGGCATAATAAATATATGAACTATAAAAAATTTGAGATTTAAGAAGAATGTGCTGCAAAGTCTAATAAACCTGTAAAAGAAATATATGGAATATGCAGAGTAAAGAGTGCAGTACTGGAGAACTTTGTGGGGATACAAATTTTATATCTCACTCGCTGAATTGCCCGCCGATGTCTGTTGAATTTTAAAAACATTTTTTTACCTTTGTTTTGCCCAGGGTACACTACCCATGGGTTTCCTAAATAAATTTTAGCCAGTTTGGTCCAGCCGTTTGGCCAACTGGAACTAACATTTATATACACATATGAGCATAGGGTTTTATTATATAGAAGACTAGTTAGGAACCCAGCTCTGCCTGAAAAATTGATCTTTCTCCAAAAATATTAACTCAACCCTACTCAACTTAGAAATGTTTAAAACAAGCTAAAAACATTACCACATGGTTCAACCGCGAGTTCACAAATCAAGATTCGGATCAAATCCACGCACCTCTGCCCCTTTAGTAAAAGTAAATTCAACCTATATGAAGCATAAAGTCTGACCGCGTCAACCTTGTTGCACCGGTTAGTCCCAAATGTCAAGTTATCCCAGGGAAGGTTTATGAATGATCAAAATATTTTTAAAAAATTGTGTTTAAAAGTTATTTATTTTTGTAAAATTTTGAAAATGCGCGGAAAAATATGATGAAATCCGCTAACTTCTTTGTACAGCTCACAGAAAAAGCCACTATTAAAAGTTGAAATAGAAGATGGGCGCAAAGCGCCCTAAAAGCCTAATCTATATATATTCTTTGTTTGTGTGTTTGTTAGTGTCCAGTAAAATTAAAAAACGGCTTAATCCGATCGGGCCCAAATCACGTTACCCTGGGGAAGATTTATGGAGGATCAAACTTCCAAAAATTTGCCTCCAACCAAATTTAATTTACATAAAATTTTGAAAATCCAGGAATTTTGTTTTGAAAATCCGCAATCTTTGTTTTTGTTCTACAATGTATACAAGGAGAAAATGTTCACAATTGAAATAGAAGATGGTCACGAAGTTCCCTGAAACTTACCTGTAAGCCTAGCTAGTAATTATAGAAACAAATGTAAAATCGGTAATTTCAATTCCGTCCTCTTGACTCAGGCGTCTTCCTCCCCCCCCCCCATGTATAAAACCCCTGGGAGCCCAGTCAGATGATACTAATTATAATTGACGGAAATCTTGTCATTAAAGCATTTTTTCTCACCAAAGAACAAATCTTTATACAGCTCTATATCCTTATATATATAGGACAGGAAATAAAACTGTTTTCCCCTGGTTTTATTAATTAATACCTCATACAACACAGGAGCTCTATACAACCTGTTGAGTAGGAAACTTATTATAGAAAACCGTGGAACAAAACTGGGTTTTGAGCAATTAAGCAATTAATCATTCAAAACAGCAGGCATTGGTTAGAGAGAGGTCTTGGCTAAATTAAAATGTAAAAATTGTGCACTAATTGTTATGTATTAAAATATTTTATACATTTTTTATATCTTTTTATATTTATACATTTTTATATTTTATATAATTTATATATAAAACGTCAACAATTTGCTCCCATTAAAAAAAAAAATTATTTTAAAAATATTGCTCTGTTAGGGTTAAAATGTGTTATATTAACAATGTTTGAAAGAAGATATTTTGTTTGATAAATATTTTAATAATCAATCAAAATTTTCAATATTTTCAACAAAATGAAATTCTTTTCGGAAACGATAATAAATTCAGTTTTGAAAATCTTTGATATTTTCTAATAAAATAATGCTCAAAGAAAGCAAAGGGAAGTTTAGAATTCCACACAACACGAAGAATTCAAAATATTAACATTTATCATTTTTAATATTTTCATAACTCTTCAGTAAATTTATTTTATGGGCTTTGTCTGGCAAAAAATCAAATATATTCTAGGATTGAATACAGGGTCTAGGATAGAATACAGGAAGCTGGATAGTGGATACTGGATATATAACAGAGGGGCTTTCTAGCATTTTTCTTGTATAATCTTGGATCTACGCAATATTCAATTCAATTTGTGTACTTTGAATGAAAAGGAGGAGGGAGAGGGGGTACGGAGGGGTAGGTTCAATGACTGTGGCCTAGGTTGAGTGACTAGTGAAGTTTAGGTGTTGGTTCTCTAGGTTCTTCAGGTCCTAGAGAAATGTTTAGATTAAGCTCCGGATGCAAGTCATCCTTCCCTGTCTCCAGGTGTATAGGGGAGTACTGGAGAACCTGTCTCTAGGTGTAGGGGAGTACTGGAGAACCTAGTGTTGATTTAATTTCATCCTATTACAGAAGCTTTCAACTTATAATCTTCATGTTCTAGGATAGAATACAGGGTCTAGGATAGAATACAGGGTCTAGGATAGAATACAGGGTCTAGGATAGAATACAGGGTGTAGGGAGGAGTATGAGGGCAGGGGGGTCTATGAGGGGAGGAGTATGAGGGCAGGGGGGTCGAACCATTATACGTGTTCCCCGAACAAAACTCTCCTGGTGCACATTACATTTAGCCTAGAGGCGCCATTAGAGGCTATAGATTATTTTTCCTTACTTGACAATTTTAACATTAGTTTTCTAACAAAATTTTGGTAATTTTGGTTTAATAATTTAAAAGTGAATTTATTTTGATTTTAAAGACTCAAAATTATGCATAAAAAAGATGAGTAGGCCTACAGAACTGCACATTTTGATGTTTATATATATATATATATATAAAGGGTGAATAGCGAGATCTTGCATATAATCAAGCATATTTTTTTGGTAATCTCATTTTTGACACATATGTATGAAATTTTTGAATATTTGTTTTGAAAGGCAATCTGATCGACCCTTTAAAAAACATTAGATGAGAAGAAAAACAAAAGTGTGGGATTATATTATTTCTATCACACCTTAAAATCAGATCAGATGAATAGTTTCGGAGAAAATCCCACGGATTTTTTTAAGGATCTATCAGATTGCCTTTAAAAATAATCAAACATTTTTGAAAAATGATGAATCGTAAGCAAGATCTCGCTATTCAACCTTTTTTTCGACTCACCCTGTATATATAATATATATATTCCACTTAGCAGCTCCAAAAAAAACATGTCTAAAAAAAAGTTCTCGTATCATTGGGAAATTTGTAAAATTTTTCAAAAATTCTAAAATTTTTGAAAAATGATGAATCTTATGCAAGATCTCGCTATTCACCCTTTTTTTTGACTCCCCCTGTATATATAATATACATATTCCACTTAGCAGCTCCAAAAAAAACATATTTAAAAAAATGTTCTCGTATCATTGGGAAATTTGTAAAGATAAGTGTAAGAATTAGATATAATTATATTGAACATGGGAAATATCTATATTTTTGAGTAAGAGAGAATGATTAAAAATATTTTTATAAATACCTCGTTAAAGGATAATTTGAAGAAAACGATGTATCAATAGATCTCTAGGGATAATCAGTATTCATTAGATATCTTTTCAATCTTGTTAGTTTATCAGATTTATACCACTTTAAACCTTAATCTGTTATAAAGTATATTTCTTTTGATAGTGAATAAAATAATACATGGTCTAGGATAGAATACATGGTCTAGGATAGAATACATGGTCTAGGATAGAATACAGGGTCTAGGATAGAATACAGGGTATAGGATAGAATACAGGGTTTTCTAGTTCTAGTTCTAGTTCTAGTTCTAGTTCTAGTTCTAGTTCTAGTTCTGGTTCTGGTTCTAGTTCTAGTTCTAGTTCTAGTTCTAGTTCTAGTTCTAGTTCTAGTTCTAGTTCTAGTTCTAGTTTTAGTTTTAGTTTTAGTTTTAGTTTTAGTTCTATTTCTAGTTCTAGTTCTAGTTCTAGTTCTAGATCTAGTTCTAGTTCTAGTTTGAAAGAAGTTTGTATGGCAAAAGACATCGGAAAAATGGATCCAATATCCCCCCCCCTCCACCCACCACTACTATCTTGACATTCCATGACAAATCTTTCAATTCCCTTACCTCCAACCAAACGTCAAGTATGATCTACACTAAACAATTTATTCTTCCTTTGTACACAGAATTCTCCAGTTTCTTCAACCCAATTGTAAACTTTTATATGTAATTTCACAGTAGATATATTTCATATACATGTATATACGGTTCTCATTCGATGTCCTGCCTGATTAATGTTCAAACATCGAATTGAATTAAAGATTTCTGAACATTAAAAAGTCTAATTTTTAAGATTGTCGTCTAAAAGATGCAATTTAGTATGAAAAGAGATTAAAAAATGACGGGTTACGCCAACATGTGCAAAGCGCAACTAAATTACATATAACATATCATATACATATTACATTTATTTATAACAAGTCCATTACAAATATCACACGCAAATCTGCCCCTTTAGTAAAAGTAAATTCAACCTATATGAAATATAAAGTCTGACCGCGTTCACCTTGTTGCACTGGTTAGTCCTGCAGTCCATAGAGCTAGGTACAGTACAAACTGCGGCCGGAAAGGTTGACCCGGCTCAGAAATTCATAATGTACTATGGCTGCCCGTGATCATATGTGCAAATTACTTGATTGACCGTCATTAATAAGGTTTGGACTCAAAACTAAAATACTACATAAGACAGACTGATCGGCATTAATAAGTTTTCGACTGAAACCAAAATACTCGAACAACCTTAGAAAGTCAGCTCACTATTCTTTAGTTTTGGACTCACTAATTTGTAAACAGGAGATATTTAGACTGCCATTCATAAGTTTTTGATTAAAATACTTGAACTGCAGGAGATAGTTATATCCCCATTTATAAGTTTTGGATTTAAATATTTGAACTACAGGATATAGTTAGATCGCCATTTATAAGTTTTGGACTGAAATACTTGAATTACCGGAAATAGTTAGATCGCCTTTTATAAGTTTTGGATTTAAATATTTGAACTACTGGAGATATGTAGACTCCCATTCATAAGTTTTGGACTAAAATACTTTAGCGGCTGATTACAGCTTGAAACTTGGATATTGCAGAAGTTATAAGTTTTGACAGATCATAGGGGTAATTAACTATATAATAAGAACTTAAAGATAAAGATAACGTTGAAATAAGATAAAAAAATAAAAATATTTAAATACACTAAATGATTAAATAAAAACACATCTACTGCACTAATCTAGGTTTATATTACTCAATCTTTTTTTTAAACTTATTTTCTAGGAAAAATTAAAATTAAGATGAAGTTTTGTTTACATATATTATGTTTCCCCAGAGGGAGGGGTAAACAACAAATTGCATGTTTTACGAGAGAATTAAACAGTTACAATAAACAAATATGCAACAAAAAAAATTTCATGAAACCAAAAAAGCTTTCTCTCCAGATCATCAAAAAGATTTTTTTCTTCCGTTTTTTTGGTTCAAAAAACCTTTTAAATTTCAAACTTAGATTCTATGATCTGAAAGGATTCATAGTTTGAAATATTTAAGGTCTAATACATTGGGTTGCAATGATATAGGGATTAGAAAACTAGAGTTTGTGGCAAACACTCAATTCCTTTCCTTAAATGTTTACCACTCTATAGTTATGTGTGTTATTATAAGTGTTCATTGTTCATTGGGAGACGGGGTTTTATCTAGGAAGTCTACTAGAATTAAAAATGTCACAGTGAATACATTTTTGAACTCTGTTAGATTAAATTATCTAAGTTTGAAACAATTTACACCATCAGGTTGAAAAGATATATGCATGAGAAAATTTGAGTTAATTCCGTAGTACCTATATCAAATCTAAAAAGTGACTTTTACTGATTATTTTCTACAGTGCTTTCTCAACAAAAGTGACTTGCGCATTTCTACAGCAAGAAATCATATATAAATTATCAGAATTAAGCACATTTAACCCTAGAAAAAATGACTATGTATTCGACATTATTGACCAGATAAAGATTTCAATTCGGGCGTTGACATCTTTGCATTGAGGTTTACCCGACATTATGCTTACAGTTCCTTTAATTTATATATCCAATCTACATGTTGTATGACTATGGTTTGATGTCCAATAACCATTTATAACAGAAGTCCCATATTGCCTGACTAAACCTTTCTCACGAATATACAAACTATACAAATTATATAAACAAGATCAGTTAGAGATAAACCCAAAAATAAAACATTGTTACTGTCGTCTTCTATCTATAGTACACATTAGAAATCAATATTTATAATTTTAAAAACTGATTATTTTAAACTGTGGTTCCTTTACGCGCATTTATACTGCATCGAAGGAATGGGAAAATTATAAAAATCAAAAAACTTGTTAAAAGGACTATAAGCGTAGTTTCAAGTAAACCTCCATGAAAATATAGCAATGTCCTTGAAAACTTAATCTGCTTGAAAATGTGGAAGATAACGTTATTTCGAAAAGTGTTTATCTCTTTCTCCATTGTTTCGTATAAGCCATGACATGAATATCTTATTCATACTTGATCAGACAAAGCTTTCAAGGGTTCTTTTGTTAATCGGACTTTTCTTTAAATGGAGGTTCACTTGAAATTAAAACCACTTTCCCTTTAAAGGGAGTGTTCGCGAAAAATGAAAGGGGGTATAGGCTTACGGAGAAAACTAATCGCTTTTGATCGCTACTAATCTTACTTCTATCTGTTGCGTCTATCAGGAGAAAATTGTTAAAAACGACTCATGCTGAAGAACGTAACCCCCCCCCCCCCTCCTCGTAGAGTTGAGAACAATCCTAACAATCTACAGACATAATTATCAAGCTTATATAGACAGAATCTAATCTTATTTAATGAATTTAAAACTATTTAGTCCATGCCTGCCTTACGTTCAAATATTTCAACAACGAAAACAATTTTACACCTAACAAATGTTGGAAAAGTGACAAAAAACAGCATTTAACAGTTATACATAAATAATCAGTAATTAATTCCAGATTAATAAACACTGGTTTGCTATTACCTAGAGAAATGAAACCTAGTTTACTAGAACCTAGAGAAATTAGTCCTAGTTTACTAGAGCCTAGAGAAATTAGACCTAGTTTACTGGATTCTAGAAAAATTACACCTAGTTTACTAGAGCCTGGAGAAGTAAAACCTAATTTACAAGAACCTAGAGAAATTAAACCTAGTTTACTAGAACCTAGAGAAATGGAACCTAGATTACTAGAACCTAGAGAAATTAAACCTAGTTTACTAGAACCTAAAGAAATGAAACCTAGTTTACTAGAACCTAGAGAAATATAACCTAGTTTATTATAAACTAGAGAAATTAGACGTAGACCTAGCTTACTGGAACCTAGAAAAATGAAACCTAGTTTACTATAGAGCTTAGAGAAGTAAAACATAATTTACAAGAACCTAGAGAAATTAAACCTAGTTTACTAGAATCTACAGAAATTAAACCTAGAATACAGAGAAATGAAACCTAGGTTACAAGAACCTATAGAAATGAAACCTAGAAAATAGATAAATGAAACATATTTTACTAGAGCCTAGAGAAACGATCCCTAGTTTACTAGAACCTAGAGAAACGAACCCTAGTTTACTAGAACCTAGAGAAATGAACCCTATTTTACTAGAACCTAGAGAAATGAACCCTGGTTTACTAGAACCTAGAGAAATTAACCCTAGTTTACTAGAACCCAGAGAAATTAACCCTAGTTTACTAGAACCTTGGGAAATGAAACCTAGTTTACTAGAACCTAAAGAAATGAAACCTAGTTTACTAGAACCTAAAGAAATGGAACTATAGTTTACTAGAACCTAGAGAAATAGAACCTAGTTATTAGAATCTAGAGAAATGGAACATAATTATTAGAACCTAGAGAAATGGAACTTAGTTATTAGAACCTAGAGAAATGGAACCTAGTTATTAGAACCTAGAGAAATGAAACCTAGTTTACTAGAACCCAGAGAAATGAAACCTAAGAACCTAAAGAAATAGAACCTAGTTATTAGAACCTAGAGAAATGGAACCTAGTTTACTAGAACCTAGAGAAAAGGAACCTAGTTATTAGAAACTAGAGAAATGGAACCTAGTTTACTTTAACCTAGAGAAATAAAATCTAGTTTAATAGGGAGTCTAGGGGTAGGATAAAGACTAGAAGTTAGGAGGTTATAAAGTAGATCATTAGGGAAGTTTTTTATGCAAGAAATGAAGGTGATTAGGTTGAAGTTGATCTGGGTGTAAATCTTATACAAATGTCATATTTCATATTTAAACCTGGAGATGGTAGGGGTAGAGTAATATATGGATATGATTATGGATATGGATATGATGGATGTTTGTATCTAGAACCAAATTTCATGAATAGCGTTCAATGCAGTTGATCTACGTAAACTAAGTTACACGAGTTCTCTTCAACTTGAACCGGTACATAACAGAGTTGGTTGAGCTACATTTACGTAGTTCAACTACTTCTCTACTCCCTTGATATAGGGGGAAATCGGAAATGATCCCTTTGGAACTGAAATAAAAGATTTAAAGTAATTCAGCTCTCTGTGAATTTTAATTATGAATTATGCTTATTAATACAACTGGTAGGATATACAGGAGAAGAAGACAGAAGGGGTGGGGGGGGAGGGAGTTGGGGGGAAAGAGGAGAGGAAGGGAGGTGGGAAATGGGGGTAAGGTGAGTAAAAGAAAGAAAAGCATTACTTACAATTTAAATTAATATATAATTTTTGTCATCAATTTCAAAATGATCAATGTATTATTGTGAATCAGAAAAAAAGATTTCCAGATAAATTTCATTAAATGAAACGTAGATGTTGACAGAAATATGATCTAAACTAAACAAAACAAACATAATTGATTATTTTACTGTTTTTCCCTGAAAACAAAACTATTTTTAAAAGAGATTTTTTTGTCCCCAGGACATGATTGGGTTGTTATGATCAAATCTTGGAATTTTTTCTATTGCGAAGATTTGGTGTTGTATGGGTTTATATTGATCTATGCAGGGGTTGTAATCTGGCAGCACATTCATCCATCCATGTTTTATTCATACTGAGAAGAGGGTTGACAAGAATCCAGCTGTCTAAGATTCTTCTTAGGCCTGAGAATATAGAGTGCAGGAATTCTTATGATATACTGGAATGAGGCCCGGGTGCCTTACAGATAGGAAATATCACACTCATTGCTCCCAATCATTTGAAAGCCAGGATTGGATACCTCCAGGTACCTTTAGCTGGCAACAATAAACTCTCCCTGCTTGTTCACCATTCCTCTCTTCATCATCATTCACTTGGATCTATCCACTTTGAGCTTCTTTCTTGTGAGTAGAAAGCACGCACCTACATCCGTCAGGTGGTCATAACTGATTAACCAGCCACATCAACTTCTCGTCCGAGCCATATTCTCCTCATTTTCTTGTCCGAGCCACCTCGGAATCCTCGTCCTTCGATAATTTTGTGTTGAAAAGTTTCCAATTCTTGAAGATAAACCTATTGTTTAAAAATATTGCCACGTTAGGGCATAAAATATGGATGGACTAAAGTATTGCAATGCTTATATCATGTTTGAATCTTCAAACCCATGAGAATGATGTCAAACTTTATTTAGGTAAAACTTTAATCTCTTCTGCCTCCGTTATGGCTAACCTTCGTGATATAAAATAAGTAGCAAAATATTCGGCATACCTCTTCCTATAATTTTCCCAATGGAACCACCCGGAAAAATTCTATGGTTTTCACTATAGTTAACATAAAAGATTAAAGTTCTTTAAACTTAGAATTATTTGCGGCCTTCTACACCAGGAATATCTGAAAATGCGCGTAAAAAAGGTGAAAATTTTTAAGGACATTAAACTTGAAATCTTTAATTCAGTTGCAACTTTTTACTTTGATTTACAAAAATTTTATATTTCATTTATGCCTTGACGTGACTTGATTCTTAAAAAATAGTTTTATTTGGAAGGATTAGACACTTTAAAAAAATAATGTTGAAAGGACGAGGATTTTGAGGTGGCTCGGACGAGAAAATGAGGTGAATGTGGCTCGGACGAGAAATTGTTGTGGTTGGCCGTCCTCCCCTCTGCGACCAGTACGAGAAAAAATATTACTAGGTTTCAAGGGCGCTTCGCGCACATCTTTAGTTTTAAATTTTAAGTGTATGCTCTATCTGCGTCATTTTTTCCTCATAAATCATCAAACATAAAGAAATAAAAATTTCGCGGATATATCAATTTCTTTTCGTGGATTTTGTAAAATTGAAAAAAAAATTATTTATAACCTTCCATTGGTAGAGTGGTGAATATATAAGTAGGATGTTGATTAGTGCTATATTTCAATTACAATTACTTTAACTCCTCCTGTAGTAAACGCCTACTCCATAACAAGTTCTCGAAACGTATCTATCCAGGTACAACTCGTCCGATATCAAAGTCAACCACACGTTTACAATCCCGCGAACTATCAACGCCACTACCACTGGGCGCGATCTTTGTAGCTATCAAACCAAGCTATTAATCAAGGCTTTGATTACCACACAGGGACACAAGCGTAGCTATCAAACAAGCTATAAATCAATCCCGAATGATGGGGACGATCCAGTGCTCTAAATGCCACACAGGGGCACAAGTCTAGCTATCAAACAAGCTATATATCGATCCCAAATGATGGGGGACGATCCAGTGCTCTAAATGCTCATGTTTAATATATCTAGATTCTAGGTATGCTAGGGATTTCTATGTTATTTGCTACTCCTTCTCCTTTCTTATCCCCCCTCCTCCTTCTCTACACTCCCCACGATCCCCTCCTCCCTCTTTCTTATCTTCCTACCTCCCCCCTCTTCCCTCCCACCCCTCCTCCTTCCCAACCCAACCAGAAATTTTCCCACGGGGGGGGGGGGGGGTTAAATTTATTTTCTTTCATTGGGGGCTAGACACCCATTGGGGGAAAAAACTATTTCAGGGGGGGCGAGTCCCCATATTCCCCCCCCCCACTACAGTACGACTCGGTCCCCAATCCATTTGTAATAGGAATCCAAGGTGATAATTTAACCCTAATATTAATACTAAAGAGAATTGTAAGAATATTTAATGGTAGTCATGTTAATTACAGTAAAATTGATTTCAAAGTAAAAAATATTTTAGTAAAAGATTTTTTTAACGAAAAAAATGCAAAAAGTCTTTAATATCTATTACAGTATAGGGAAGAAGCCATTCCAAATTATTCACCGACTGTCATGTTTCGTGGGACACCCTGTAGTTAGTTTCATATTTAATTATGTTCATAAACTTTTGCGGATTTTTCTGTTTAAAATCATTGGTTTTAAAAATGATAAAATGTCGATATTTTTATCACAGTTAAATTTTTCAACTTTGACAAAAAGAATATTTATTTCTAATCAAGGTTTACACAAATTGCTTTATTTTCAACTTTAAAAAAAACTGAATAAAAAAAAAACAAGAAAACCTGGGCTAGTACAATATAATTGATTCAAAGCTTATGATTTGAATTTAAGATTCGAAGACAGGTTTGGATTCTGAAGTATGTACTCAGCTATACTCCAATTCACAGAACTTGTTTTTCCAAATTTAAATCCTGAATACTTGAATATATTAAAATAAGATGTATCAACTCAAGATTTCAAAAAACTATTTATGCAACAATGGGGTGTCCTAAAAAAACCTGTATTGGTTGCCTGAGCCTCAATTATGGACCAAAATTGACGATTTTGGACATTTAATCATTCTCGTACAGGGTGTCCCACGAAACATGACAGTTGGTGAATAGTCTTCTTCCATATACTGCATTATAAATTAAAGACTTTTCGAAGTTTAATTCGTTAAAAATTATTTTACTCAAATATGTTTTACTTTGAAATCAAATTCACTATTTTATGAATGCCATACAATATTTTTTCTTAAACCACTTAACAAACTATAGAATTATAGTTTTTACATCTTCAGGACCCCCCCCCCTCCCAAAATATGCCGGGGGGGGGGGGTGGTCCGAATGTATGATTATCCAGGGGAGGGGTAAATTTTTGAGAAATCCCTAACATAATTATTCTTTATTTAAAAAAAAACATTTTTTTCTTACAATGTGTGTTCTACTTTGGTCGAGTTTGGTCTAAACTACGGTTAGGCAATTAAGATTGATTACAGAGATGATTACATGTTATTGCATGTAATCAACCTCAAGGGACTTAAGATCAATCACAGAAGTAATTACATGTAATCCATGTAATTAACCGAAAGGGACTGCAATTAAGATTATTTACAGAAATAATTGCATGTTCTCGCATGTAATCAACCTTCAGGGATTAATTACATAAATAATTACATGTAATCTCATGTAATCAACCTCAGAGGACTTTAGAACTTACTTTTACATATTCATTCATAGATACATATTCGCGGATTTATGCATCAGAAACAAGAGGAAAAAAATTGGCTGAATTTATCTAATTTAAGATGACAGAGACTTACACTTTCTAGTCCTTACTTCTTTACAACCTGTGTCCGAATTTAATGAATTTAAGCCGCGTCTCAAATCCCCCAAAAACCGGTTTCAATCGAGCACCGGCTTCAATCTTGAATAACTAAATACAATTTTAAGTGGAACAAACCATATTTGAGTCCCGGCTTAAATATAAGCCTCGGCTCAAATTCTTTAAATTCGGCCTCAGATGTCAACAGCCTTTGATGTTACAAACTTTGGTTATCTGTCAGAATTCATAGTTTGAAATATCTATGATCTACGACACTGGATTGTAAAGACTCAATTCCTCTACCTCTATGTTACTCGAATAAAGAGTCACTTGAATTTAGGTGTACTGCAGTCCCTTTAATCGGCTCAGTAACATTTTGCCTTGTCACACTTTGCCTAGTAACTTTTTGCCTTGGTAATATCTCCCGAAAATTTTGCCTTAGACAATGTATAAATTAGAATGATTGCTGAGGAGCTGTCTAAACAATATAATTTCTAAAGTTTTAACAAACAATTGTCAAACCTAGTCTGATATTCATATGCATTGTAATAATAATATAGAGTCTAAGAACAAATATGATCTTTCTCTGTGTATTCAAGGAAAGATTATATTACCAAGGCAAAATGTTACAATACAAATGTTACAATGCAAAATGTTACAATGCAAAATGTTACAATGCAAAAAGTCATAAGCAAAATGTTACAGTGCATAATGTTACAATGCAAAATGTTACTAGGCAAAATGTTACAATCAAAAAGAATTGAATATATATTAGAGGGGAATTTACTAGAAAAAAGTGTAAAACGGCCATTTTGTTGTACTGTTTCCATAATGCAGGTGTACTTCACATATTTATGCTATATAACCTTTTGGGCCCTGGAATATCATTTTATAGAAAATCTAAAATTAATATTAAAAGAAAACCAAATTATGAAATAGGCTGGTTTCATAATTTCGTATGTTATGACAAATTTCTGAACCCGAAACATCGTTGTTTACACAACTTTTGACACTACAACATCTCATTGTTGAAAAATATTAAAATTAACTATCCACACAATACCGTACAGATAGATGTACTTAGGATTAAACCCACTGTACTCTATGATACCAACTCAGTCATAAGGAAACATTTTTCGACAAAATTCACTGTACAGTATAAATCTAGCCAGGCAAAATTAGGAGAGTTATGCCCGCCCCCTGGAAAAAACTATTTAAATATTTTTACTCTTGAATCGTCATTAAGACATGTTTATGTCGCCATTTGAGGACAAATTCAAGGATTCGGGAAAGTATTGCACCGTTATGTAAACTTAGGGGTTAGAGAAACAAATGAGGGGGTGCTCGGTCGCCACGAGCCCCACTAAATTACCTCCGAGCCCTCCGAGCCCCGTGTAAGACATTTTGAGTCCCATATAATCATTCTATAGATTTTATTTTTATTTTCAAAATTAATTTTTTCTTTATTAAATTATCCATACTTATTACACAGTTAATTTTCCAGGACGGTTTTTTGTTAATTTCTTGTATTATTTTATATGTATTATTTTATATATAGTATCAAGTACATTAGGTGGCAACAGAGAAATGGACCAATTATGCACGACGTCACAAGTGTCAAATTTAACAAGGAAAACGAAATTAAATAAAAAAGTGTAAAAATAGAAACTAAAGAACACATAAAATTGCACTTATGTTACTGTAAGTGTAAGATAAGCACTTTGTTCTAAAAATATCACATTTAGAAATAATTTTGTCGGACACAAAAACTAAGTTGACACTTGTGACGTAAGAATTCAGCTGTACTCATGTTGCCATATATTGTACTAGAATCTACTTGGGTTAATTTCTTCTGACACAGTATTTCTTATTTCGATCTAATCATAACTTATGTTAGAAATCAGCCAATCGCATTAAACCCAAAAAAATGTTTTTTAAATTTTATGTTACACCTCATTTTTTAAAAACTTTTATGCTGAATTCGAATTTGAAAACGAATTTTGAACAAATTAAAAACTAAATGAGCTAGAGCACGAAAACTCACCGAATTAATATTACGGCCAAAGCATATTAAACTTTTAAACATTAAAATGTCGGATCGCCAATTAAAAATTCTGGTCATAGGAAACTATTATTTGAATTATCTAAATTATCAAAATTTAATGCTTAACCTCCTCGGATACTAAACTAACACGGATCCATCTATTCTTGTTTACAAATTTCGCCCAGAGAGAACTGGTTTCAAAATGTACGCAACTTTCTTTGATGCCAATAGTCTATAGTCTGATATGTATACTGTACAACTTGTTCTAGATTACCAAATAGATTATCTAATATCTATTAGATTAATTAGCTGAAAATGGTGCTGCAGAATCCGATCGAACTTAATTTAATTCCAGAAATATAATTTCACTTGGATTCAGTTTTTCTTGTTTACACTGTAAACTTTGTACACTGTACACTGTCAACTCTGTATACTGTACACTGTACACTATACACTGTAAACTCTGTGCACTGTACACTGTGAACTCTGTACACTGTACTCTGTAAACTCTGTACACTGTACACTCCCTTTCATCAAGAGGCACCATTAGATTGTTATGAAACTGGCTGAGCTAAAGAAAGTAAGTAAATATATTAACTTGGTGACTTGTAATTGGACACAATGAGTAAACTTTTTTCCTATTGTGTAAAACTTATACTTGGATCAGGATCACTTAAACTAAGCTATAGACCTAGGATAGGCTGGGTACTGTATAAAGTTTATCCGCGCCGTAAAAGTTAAAACAGAGCCGACACAGGATAGGGTCGAGCCGGTACTTGATATACGTTACTGAGGATGGTATAAGAGTTCAGTCCGGTTCCAGTTCAAACTGACCCTAGTCCACCGTGAGATAAACCTATGTCGCCTAATTAAAATTACAAGTGAGCTCACATTAAATAACGGCAATCCCCAATTCACAACTTTACCCTTAAGTTTAAAATGGTAATGCATGTTTTTAATTATCTAAACTGTATATTTTCATTTGTGGTTTATCTGAAAACGTAAATTGTGCATTTTTTACTTTAAAAAACAATGGAAAAATTTACAGAAAATAACACTTTTCTAGGCAGAAAACAACATAATCTTCCACAATTTTGATCAGATTAAGGTTTCAAGGGTACTAGTAAATTCCCCTCTAATATACATTCTATTCTCTATGGGTAGGGCCTACCCATAGTATTCAAGTATTCAGTGATATAGGGTGAGAGAGAGAAAATGACAAACCATGAGAAACTTTAGCCAGGGAAGGATAATGTAACCATAGAGAATAGAATATATAGAGAGGAATTTACTAGAAAAAAGTGTAAAACGGCCATTTTGTTGTACTGTTTCCATACTGCAGGCGTACTTCACATATTTATGCTATATAACCTGTTGGGCCCTGGAATATCATTTTATAGAAAATCTAAAATTATTGTTAAAAGAAAACCAAATTATGAAATAGGCTGGTTTCATAATTGACCAATGATCATTTCACATAGACTCTATGCCTTCCACTTTACAAACGATGATTTTTCGTTATAACTGTAAATCAAATGATGTTTTTACTCACCTAATTCATTATAAAGTTTATTGAACAGTTTAAAAAATTCGAAATTGAAATGGATAGTCTAGGGAACATACTGTATTAATGTACTCTACTGCATATAATTTGTGAACATTTACATGATTTGTACACTTTGAACTCCCTTTCAGGCTGAAAGGGACTGAAAATATTCATACCGAGAGATTCTTTAAATTCCCCTCTTATATATATTCTATTCTCTTTGGTTACAATGCAAAATGTTACAATGAAAAGGTGTTATCATGCAAGATGTTACCAAGGCAAAATGTTACGATGCAAAATGTTACAATGCAAAATCTTACAATGCAAAATGTTACAATGCAAAATGTTACAATGCAAAATGTTGCTACGCAAAATGTTACTAATCGCGATGTAATTTTCCTAATTTGTAAACAATGGGGTTAACCACTACAGGGAGAATAATTGTCCGTGACGTAATAAAACTTTTATTTTCCAGGGTTTCCCACAAATAGGAAATCTTAAAGGGACTGTACGGCGTAAATTTAAGTGAATAATTTACAACCCGGAATCTGATTAAAAACTTGGAATTGAAAGCGTCGTTTTTTTTACTCGAGAAGTGTTTATTTCTGCGAATTTCTCCACTGCTTCTTATAAGCAAGAAAGGCACAAGCCACTTTCGCAGAGAAGCCACAAATGTAAATAAACGGTTAAAAGAAACAAAAAAATATGGAAAGTTAAATTACTTGTATAGTCTCTTAAAACCTTGAATTTTTATCCTTTAATAAAAGTAATATTAAACTTATAAATTTATAAATTTATAAATAGGTACTTTTTCAACTGAAAGAAAGTATGTATATTTCGGCCATTTTCTTGCTTGAATATTCTATAAAAATCGCTCACTTAAAAGGTGGGGGGGGGGGTTACCCTGTACTCTCAATTTTACTCAAGGCTAATATTGTCATGAAGTTTTTAAGTTTTTTTAATATTAATTTTCGGAGAAGCATAACAAATGATTTAATTATCTAAAAGGAATAATAAAATTCATCGGAATATACTTGATTAAATCCAAGTTAAGAAGAAACAGATTTTTATTTTGAAATGTTTTTTAAAAGATCGGTAATAGACAGCTTGTTTGCATTTTTTTTCTTTAAATTTAGTTTTTGAATCATAATTTTTATTGAATTGAACATTTTTATCTATTTAAGTTTTTAAAATTTTTCATATTTGAATTAGTAATTTTTTTTTGCCATTTTATGATTTTATTTAATAATTACTCATATTTTGTTTTCATTAAAACAAAAGTCTAGAATACATGATATCAAGATTGTTTCGAATCTTCTATTTGATATCTGTATACGATTTGCTTGCATCTTTCCTTTAAGTTTGATTTTAGATAACTTTTTTCACCTTTTTATTATTGATTTAAATAATTAATTATCAGGGTTTTATTTTCCAATTTTATCTTTAATTTTTATGTCTATTATAGAATTATTTGTAAATTATTAATATTATTTGATAATTACTCATATTTGGTTTTGATTTTATTAAAATTTTTGATTATTGTTTTGTCGTCATAAAGAGAAGCGGGGGATATTTATATTAAATTAATCAAAGAAATTAATCAAACTTATATTCATCCTTTCCTCTTTTTCTCAGTACATATTCTTTCTTCGTTATTAAACATTAGCTTCTTAATTTCTTTTTCTCAAAAATCGTAAACATAAATTTCTCTATAATTTAGAGAAGTGAAAAAAACCATCGAGATATTAGTAATAGAGGGGGCATCTGGAAATTTAGACTTCTTGTTGTACAGCCACTGTACACAATGACCCGATCAGAAATTCTACCTGGGGGAATTATAGTTCGTAGATCAGTGTTTTAAGACATTATTGTTTGAAAGTGAAGCCTTCAATATTCAAGCAAAGAAAACTATTTGTATAAAAATGAGACATGACAAATAAAGAGAAAAAATAAAATCCTTCTCCTTAACCCTATTCCTGCTGGGCGGGGCCCTGTGGTTTTTTTTACATAACTCAAAAAGTATTGGTCGTTTTCACATCTTTGTTTTGACACACTTCCACTTGTCAGATTTTGATAAAATTTAACCTTTTGGAAAGCTTTTGACATTATGTATGGTAGTTGAACTGAGAATGTAGAATTGTGGAGAAATGTTTTAGGATTCATTTGAGACAAATAAAACGTTTTTATAAGTTTGAGCGCAAATTCGAAATCGGGGTCTACAGATAGGATAACGATGGGAAACTAGGCGGATATTGAGAGAAGGGAATGTAGGATGAATGTAACTCTGAATATGAAGAGAATAATGAAGGGATAATTATATATACATATATACAATATATTATAAACATGTTTAAATAGAACCGTTCTATTTATAATAACCAATATTTCTAGGGTTATAGGGTGTAATACAATGCATGGACGAAAAGAAATATCTGTATCGAAGCTGGTTCGATCGAAGCTAAAATAAACTTTCGAAGATCGCCTAAAAGTTGTCCCTTTGATAAGACTTAAATAAGATAATATGAAGCGTTTGATGTGGGTTCAGTTCACTTCTTAAACAGGAATGCTCTTTGAGACGGGTTTTAAGTTTTCAAAGTTAGTGGAGTTAACTTTAAAGGAATGGGATGGGGGGTGGGGGGGGAATAGGAGTAAGTAGTGGGAAAGCATGGGAAAACAAGGTTAGTAATGAAAGGGGGGGGGGCGTATATCTAGATCAGGGGGGGGGGGGTGGTAACCATCACCACCTCTCACAAATTCTACGATTATTCATTCGAAATATAGTAGCAAAGTTCCTGATGAATTGTGTTTAATTCATTAGGCATGCGGTGTGTTGACGTATTTAGTTAAAACTAAAATATTAAAAATTTCATCACTCAAACTTTTACAAGTGGCATACTCGAGACACATTTAAACCTCTCTCTGAGTGTTAATGAAGCATAAATAAAAACAAAATTGAAAATAATCAATTTTCAGCTATGACAAGGATCTCTCATTCATTCTTGAACATAATTAAACATGCTACTCTGATTGAAATTACGTATTAGGTTCCTTTATGATATTAATATTAACAGTATTTAATCACATAAAGTATTACAAGGAAACAGATTGCTGAATTATAGACCAATACGCGACTGAATTCAATTAGAGGAAACCAAATGCATCTCGCATTGGTTACTCCAGGGTGTCTTTTTTCATCTGTGGTTCTGTGACTTGTGATATCTATTTGACGAATTGTAGTATTTAGAATTGATATAGTAGCATATAAAAGAAAAATTTAAAAGAATTGTTCATAGATAAAGATAGATTGCGCATAAGACGACATTTTTCATCTTGAAAGATATAAATGTACATAGATGTTTTAAAAATATTCCTATTATATAGGTCGGTTGTGAACATTGGCTGTGGGCACAACAACACATAAATAGTTGAGTAAAGAATGAAATGCAAAATAAGTGTTATAAGTTGAACTAAATGCAGTTTCTTGTGAATATATTAGCATTCTATGCAGATTCTATGATCCCTCCAAAACAGATATATTTGCACACAAACACATTACACATTACAGCAGTACACAAATCATCCTTTTAACCCTGAAAAGGCTGAGGGGGGGGGGGCATAATTTTTTAGTGCATTAGGTAGCTTCACTTAAATATATATGTTTATACCGACTTACAGGCAATTACAAAAAATTATCTAATTCTCATTTTCATCATTCGTACTGGGTTTCCCCTGTATCCGTGTTTTCTACTTCAAGGGGGGGGGGGTAATTTGAACAGCCCCTCTTATTGTACCAAGCTACCCCTTTTAGATGAACGTGATCAGCTCTTAAAAGAAAAATACTTCTCAAGCCCTTTCTCCTAATCCCATTTAGTCCCTACTCCCTGGATAAGTACCTTCATTAGTATTCGAGGGATCACTCCTTTTTTCTATTAAGTATAGTTCCTCTATTTCCTCTGAATTAAATGTCTACTCCATAGCAATTTCTCGAAACCTATCTATCCAGGTACAACCCGTCCGCTATCGAAGTCAACCAGGACATCGTCCACGCAACTACAATCCCGTGAACTATCAATGCCAATACCACTGGGCGCAATCTCGTTAGCTATAGGCATCAATGCGTACACTAGCTATTAATCGAGCTCTAAATGCCACACAGCACACAAGCACTGTTATATATAACGTAGTTAAGCAATCACAATATGGGTACGACGGAGTTATATATATCTATGTACATTGAATGGTTTAATTGCAAATGTAAAACATTATTTACGCATTTACTAATGGGCACATTTAGCTATTGGGACAATGTACAACATAATTTACTATATTTGCTACCCCTCTACCCCCCTCCCTTTTCTCTGATCTTTTATTGAATTACTGTCTGTAAGAATGTTTAGACTTTTAAGAGAACATTTCTTTTTTTTCTCGAAATTCCATCCAACCCGCACTCTTATATTTGTGTTGGATAAAAGGTTATTACAAGTGTGCTTGAGAACCCTAAGAGTTACTCCCGCCGTTTACCAGCGCTTTGTCGTAAATTACGATTCTAGCTATATTAACAAGTTAACCCACTCATCTTAGAATCTCAAAACCAAGCTGAGAACCTTCCCGTAGGTCTCCCGGATTCCCCAATCAAAAGTTTAGGCAAATTGGTCCAGGGGTTCCTGAGTTATGATCGGACAAACAAACATACAGACAGACAGAGATAACAATTTTATAAATAGAGAGATATAGATTTATGCACGATTCAGGACTTTTTTACAGCTAAACTAATGGGAAACCTTGTTTTTCTATTTTAAAATCAATAATCTCATAGTAGTGTCAACGAATGATATTGACAGAATTCATTTCTTTGAACTGTTGCTTCGATAAAACAAGTTTAAAAAAAAAAAAATTTCAAAACTTATTGCCATAGGTTTCTTGTTCCTCTTCTACGAGAAATCTAGCTTATATTAAGATTGGAGCGAAGGAATTAACATGTTTTTTGGAGCAGCCGTCTTGTTGTTTTATCTNCCCTTCACCTCCCTTTCCCTTCCCTCCCACATCCCGCGTTATTGCAGTTTACTACTGTTATTGTTTATTTAGTGTATTTAGAAAAGAAGTAGATATTGATAGAGGAAAACAAACAACAAATGAGAAATAAAAGCAGTATCACCCTTATTGTATAAGTTTACAAACACAATAGAAATCTTTTTAAACATTATAAGAAGAATACTGTAGAATTTGAAGACGACATTCAATAAATCGTATGTCTGTAATAAATATTGTAACAATCCCCATATTTATAAACCTAAACGCAATATGAATATATATATAAATATATATTACGATGTAAATTGTAACCTAACTACTATTGTAAATAACTACATCAAACCTGCATTGCCATTAAACCTAACTATGCTTATAAATAACCATGTAAACCTTGTTATTACATTCATTAGTGTAACCTGTACCATAGAACTCAAAATTTACGTTGGTTGGAAGAAAACTCTGCTTAATTAAGGTATTATAGAAATAGCGAGCAAGAGGGGTCCTGAATCAATTTTGAAAGATAGATAAAGATTGGGAATGACAGTGAATTGTATCTTGTAAGTCAGATACCTGAGAATACAGACTGAGTTGTATCCAGATTGATATTGACTATGGTATTACTGAGGAATCTTGAGTTATAGATTGAGTTGAATCTTGTAAGATAGATACTTGAGAATACAGACTGAGTTGTATCCGGATTGATATTGACTGTGGTATTTGTGTGAACCTTGAGTTCTAGTTGAGTTGTATCTTGTAAGACAGATACTTGAGAATACAGACCCAGTCGTATCCGGATTGATATTGACTGTGGTATTTGTGTGAACCTTGAGTTCTAGTTGAGTTGTATCTTGTAAGACAGATACCTGAAATACAGACTGAGTCATATCCGGATTGATATTGACAATGGTATTACTGATGAACCTTGTACCTGGATTGGTACTGAACTAAAAGAATTTGCTGGAGTAGGGCATTTATTACATGTCTACTATGTGTTGTTTTAAAACTAACCGTTACACTAGTGTTCCGCAAATCTAAAATTCTTAGCAAAAAAACATCAAATGATGACGAAAAGTGTAAAAACTTCTCATTTTCTTGTGATACTCCTCATGAGAATTCCAAATCTATTTTTTTTGCGGAAATTGGATTCATCAATTTTGCATTATGACGACAATTATGGGTTATTTTTGATATGAAACGAGTCTTTACCACAAACTCTAATTTTTTATTTCTATATATATCTTTGGAACCAAATTTCAATACTGTCAGATCAAATAATTTAAGTTTTTAATATCAAAGGTTTTAACTTCGCCTAGATATAGCCATTAAAAGATTTGAGTTCGTTGCAAGACCTCAATTCTTTTTAATATTTTTGTTTGTATTGCAGCTAAAAGATTGGAAGAAAGTAAAGGAAAAGTGCTAGAACATTGTTTGTACATTGTTTATCTCTCCAATGATCTATTTTCAAGCTCAGAGATGAATTTAACATTTGAAATCAAATCGGAAAACAAAAGTTCAGTTTAAGCAAGAGTTTAAGAATGTTCAGGAACAAAGAACTTTAGGAACTCACATATCTTTATTTAGATTTTATTTGTTTATATTCCGCCCAGAAACTGCAGTACACATAGGTTTATAAACAAAGATTTTGGAGACATTGATGAATATTAATTCCTTGGTTAAGTATTATCAAATAGATTATCAAGTACAATAGGTGGCAACAGAGAAATGGACAAATTATACATGACGTCACAAGTGTCAAATATAACAAGGAAGACAACATTTTCTCCCATTAGTTGACATGTTTTCCAAGATTAAATAAAAAGTGTAAAAACATAAAATAAAGAACACACAATTACTCTTATTTCACTGTAAAATAAGCACTTTATTCTAAAATTATCACTATTGTTAATAATTTTGTCGGACACAAAACTGAATGGACACTTATGACGTAAGAATACAGCTGTACTGATAGTGACCAAATTCTACGTTGCAATCTATTGTTCTTGATAATCTATTTGAGTATTACAAGTTAAAAACATCGATATGTCATTCATTCTAAATCAAACAAAGTTTTTAAGGGTACCGATGAGAATTGGATATACCATTCTATAAAAAAGATGGCCAGGTAAAATAGTGTCTTGACATCAGAAATTAATTTCAATGATAAACTTTAAAAATAAAAGATTAAGTATTTGATCTTTAATTTAACCGAATAATAACAATAACCGGATTCATTATTTAAAAGTAATTTCGATTTTTTTGCATTTCAATAGAATCCAGTATATTTCGGAAATTGGAAGAAGAAACAAATTCTTTGAAATTCAAGGATTCCCATTCTCAATTCCTTGTGTACAGAACAGACAGAGCACGAAACTGAAGACAGATTATCATGATGAAACCCAGTTTCTTGAATGGGGTCAGGCAGTTTTGTAGATACCAATACTTTATTAAATAATATTATTTCCGGCGCAGAGAGAGAGCAAAAGAAATATAATATATACGATGTACCGTAAATAAATATAGATGAAGCTCTGTCGGGTTATTAACAAGTTATTAATCATTAAAAGTTCTGGACTTTTTTCGACTTTTCTAACACACCGACAAGCCGTTTGACCGTCATACAAAATTGCCGTGAAAAATTTGTTAGCAATTATAAAATTGAAGAAGTCATGAAGAAAAAAAAACGCAGATAGATCCAATTTAGAATTAGCACACAGGCTCAAGTGGTTCTAGGGAGGGAGGGTAAAACACAGAAACCACAGGATAGTCCTGTCAGAAAAGGGAGGGAGGGTAAAACACAGAAACCACAGAATAGTCAAGGAGAGAGAGGAGGGAGTTTCTGTGTTGAGACGGAAAGGAGGAGGGAGGAGGGATATATATTTTCCATGAATGTGTGAATGGTAGGAACATACTCAATAGAAGAGAAGTGAAGACTAGAATACTAATCAAGATCAATAGATAGATAGATAGATAGATAGATAGATAGATAGATAGATAAATAGATAGATAGATAGATCTACAGATATAGATGTAACCAAGGATCTAAAACTAAAAGAACTTTCAGAAACTAGGCATTAAGAGCTGGGAACTCTTGTATTGTGAAATGTGGATATCGAGATCAATGCTTGATCTCAATCTTCTGTTTATCTACATCTGCATTTCATCTTTATTCCATATCCTGCATGGTAATCGTAAATATATAAATATAAAGTAGCTGATATGTTTTGAGGAATCCCATGGGAACCCTGAAGGTAACAAAGTTAAAACAAACAAAAAACTTTTTTTTCAATATTCAAAATTTCGAGAAAAAAATTTCAAAGTGTTTTTGAAATTCCACGGGCACATCAGGTAGTTCTGAATAAAAAATTAAATATATAAGTGTGAATAANGGGGGGGTTATATGATTGGAGGGGAGGGGGGTATCTGTTTCTTGAGTAATAAGATAAAACTAACCCTGTTTGCAAGATAATGATGTTTTCTCATTCGGAAAATTGTATCTTTTTCTTTACTGTATGTTATTTGCATATTTACTTATGATTCCTACAAACTTTTTTGGTCTAAATAAAAAATCTTTTCATTATTAATTACTGATTTGTTGTCGCTAATATTCAGAATAATTAAACGTCTGCAAATAGTATATAAATTATTTTTTACCAAGTGTATAAAGTGGGCATGGGGAGGCTTACAAAAATATGTATACATCCTCGCTCCCACTGGAATAATTCAGTTGTATTTTAGTAATTTCTACTATTTAATCTTTAAATAGCCGAGGGCAAACAATTTTTTATTTTTATCTTTAAAAGAAAGTATTAACTATTTTTTACTGAATATTGGTTCCATTTTAAAACAGAAGTAAAAGGACTTTTTAATTAAAAACTAAATTAAATTAACAAATTACCATGGATGAAAGCGACCAAAATTACTGTTTAGGTATGTAACAAATGCCTTACTCCAATAGTTTTTTAAGCATGTATCAATCCAGATACAATTCTATCTCTGCATTCTTAAGTATGTATCAATCCAGATACAGCTCTCTCTGTATTCTTAAGTCTGTATCAATCCAGATACAGCTTAAGTCTGTATCAATCCAGATACAGCTCTCTCTGTATTATTAAGTCTGTATCAATTCAGAAACAACTATCTCAAACTCTATACTCTTTTAAACTATCAGGTTGCACAGTAAAGTGAGACCCAAAAATCTTTGGAATAGAAAGAAGATTATTTAAATCATATTTACCCCAATTAACTTTAAATACATCAGTGGTATAAATAATATTGATTCCCAAGTTACTGATAAAACTAATTGCTTTATACCAACATCAATAATTCATAAGATTAAACTAATCATGTACTCCTATATTCACAGTTTTATGGGGTTCACTGTATACTAACTGTATTTTCGCCTTACTCTCTTACTCTTCTCTCAACAGCGTCGTTAGATATAAAAGATTAATCATCTTTTCACAGGATAATTAATAGAATTAGACAATTTCTTAGAAATCAAATTAATTCGATGTTTTGGAGAGTATCAACTTATTAACTTTATTTTTTATATCTTAAAGTTTAATAACCCAGAATAATATAAATTGACAGGGGTGGATACAGGGAGGCAGCAAGACCTTTGCACCCCCTGACCAATTCAGGGGGGCCCCCCTGAGATTTTAGAATAGCTTCTCAATAGCACTTAAGGAAGAGAAAACCTAGTGCAAAACAGGAAAGTAAAAAAAATATCGCATTCGGCGTGTATTTTAGGTTTCTAAATCTGGATGTTCTTATACTGAAATCCTGTATCCGCCCCTGTACATTGATTTATGACTTCAAAGTCGGCTTTGCCCTTTGAAATAGTTTGCGGCATTAGTAATATATAAATATGAACCAATAGCCCTAGTCCTGCCATTTACAAAATGTGGTCTGCCATTTTGTGGTTTCAAAATTAACGGAGACATGATTGAGACATTTTCATGGTTTTATTCAATAAAATAGAATTATGGAGATTAAAAATATGTCAGACCACATTTGGAAATGGCAGGATTAAGGCTATTTTGTGGTTATTGTTTCATAAAAAAATCTAAATGAATGCCGCAAGCTATTTCAAAGGTCAAAGACGACTTTGAAGTTATCAATGAATCAATATTATTATTTATTTACTGTCTGAGAAAACATTTAAACCTAGAGTTAACTATGTACATCTCTGCTTAAAACAGGTTCCTTGGGAATCGTCATCGTCACTCTCACGGATTAGGGGAATTATCCTCTTGAAAGGGACTGTTCGTGTAATTTCAAGTGTTGTTGCCCGATCCACTACGGTATTATTCCTAAACCAAAGGTTCAAAGGAACCCCTGTTAATCGTGCACAATCCCTTTAACAAGATTCATTCGTTAAATGATAGAGAAGAGTGGTTTAATGACGTTAGTTGGTTAGTTGGGAGGAGAGGAAGGCAGACCACATTAAGTTCTCTTCCGAGCCACATTCTCCTCAATTTTTAATTTTGCGTTGATTACATCATGTTGGAATCTTCAAATCCGTGAGAATTCAATTTAATTTAAAATAGATTTAAAGTTAATTTAATATAACGATATAAAAAAAATGCAATATAACGATATAAAATGAATATAGTTTATCGATATAAAAATAATATAATATCACGATATGAAATAAATAGCTTAAACTTTGAAATACCTCTTCCTTTCATTTTTCCCATGGAACCAATCGAAAAATTAATGGTTTTCGAAAAAATTGACAAAAAAGATTAAAGTTCTATGAGTATGAACTCAGTATAATTCGCACCATTCTCTAAAAATTCGCGTAAAAAGTGAGAAAATTTTTTTTTTCAGGATTAAACACTTTAGAAAATAATATTGGACGAACGAGGATTTCGAAGTGGTTCGGACGAGAAATTGTTGTGGCTCGTTTTCCTCTCCTCGTTAATATTGTGACAATCAAGTTACAGAGGTAATATTTCAATTATTTATAATTGATGTTTGTGTTCAGTCCGTGTCACATTTATCTTTTTAATTCATGTTCTCTTCTTTTCATATCACCCCCCCCCCCTTTCCTTTTTACCAGGGGAGGGGGGGGGGGGGGGGGGGGGGGGGTCTGACGTACCTATTCGTAAATGAAAAAAATTGTTGAAACTTAAAACAAATTTTACTTTCATAATTTTAAAAACAAAATAGAAGAGGGCAGAGCAAACAATTAGATAAAATTTTTTTTGCTTTCAATCCTGAGAATAATTTTTTTTACATCGACTATTATCTAACGATCTTCTCTTTAATTATTCAATTTGAATTAATTTAATGTTTAACACTATTCAGAGTGTTTTAAAAATGAAATCAAATGTTCAACACAAAGAAAATTTTTAATTAAACTTATTGCAGTGTACTCTTGTCGGGGGTATTTCCCCCTTGGGTTTAATTAACATTATTTTAAAATCTAAAGGGGGGGGGGGTATTTTCAGCAAATAGTGTTTGTTCTTTTCTATTTACATAAATTTCAATAAAAGAGGATCATTATTTTGGCGTACCGTCCCGGTTTACCTTACATAGTCTGTAATTGTACCGTACAGCTTGCTCTAGCTGGTTAAAAATCGGCCCGGGACGGCAGTTTCCATCTGATGTGTTTGTAAACATAACTAAAAAAACCGGTTTCTCCCTAGTGCGATTGGTTGGCAGTGGCACAGTGCAGTTCTATATACAATGGGATCCATATAGTCAGGAATAGAAAGACGACATTTTATCAGCCTTATGTGTATTTGATGTAGTTATAAAGCAAATAGTTTTACTAGTAGCTTGAAAATTAACTTATTAAGTGCAATTGTGTACACGGTGTACGCTGCACATTTGCCGTGTTTCATGTTAACTGGATTATTTATAACCATAACTCGGGTCTCTCTGTCGTCTTCCTATTGCAAAGTTTTATGAGTCACATTGTATCCAAATGTTACTTTTGATTTTCTCAAAATTCATTTAAAGGCACAAAATTGGGCCTCAAAATCCGGGAAATTGATTTTAGTATTTTTTGTGCATTGGTTTTATCTATAATAAAATGTTTATGTAATAATGATTACAAATTCTCTTTCAGATCTAGAACTCTCATAAATTTAATTTGTAAATTCAAAATTATAAAGTTTGAGGTGGATTTAAACTTTAACGCAAATCTCAACTGCTCAGGACCATAGTCGGTTTTCATTTTCTCTATAAAGCCATGTCTAGAATATCGATTTCTTTTTTATCTTCTGTACTTTTTTTGCATTGTGCTATTTTATAGACAGGACACATTTCATAGATAAGGTATTTAATTGAATGGACTTACATAAAAAGCATATCATAGAAAGGAAATTTCATATTTTTTTTTCTTTTTTTTAAATATAGTTTTTGGGGATTTTATACATTTTTTTAGATTTAACGATATAAAAAACCCGCTTTGCTTTTTCTTTCTCTGAAATGTCTCAACAGAATTTTTCTGCATGTTTCATCCCTATGATTTATCTGGATATTAATCATTATTTTCATAAAAGAAGAACACCACTGTCATTCAGTGAAGTTTGAAACCAATAAAAAATAAATGAAATATTTGCCAAACGAATAATTTTCTAAAAGTGTGCAGAGCTCGGAACTACATTGTGAAAAGCATTAAATTAATCTTAAATGCTTTATCTCGATAAACAAATGTTTTGAATTTGAGAATAAATTCCACAAAATAAATTAGCCCTCCAGGGTTTGACCACCAACGGATATCTAAGAAGAATTAGATTAATCCGAAGAATTATTACACCGCTTTAAAAAACATTATAGCCCATTTTTCCATTGTTTACTACTATAGCGGGATATTATGTTTGTTAACTGTTTTTAATTGTGAACTAAAATAAGTGCACTCTGCTGAATAATCCTTCAAACCTGAAGCAATAGAGCCAATGATACAATACAATCCCTTTCAACCAATGATGTATACAATCCCTTTCAACCAATGATGTATACAATCCCTTTCAACCAATGATGTATACAATCCCTTTATCTAATGATGTAATAATCCCTTTGATCCAATGATGTAAACAATCCCTTTGATCCATTGATGTATACAATCCCTTTCAATTAATGATATATACAATCCCTTTCATCCAATGATGTATACAATCCCTTTCATCCAATGATGTATACAATCCCTTTCATGCAATGATGTATACAATCCCTTTCATCCAATGATGTATACAATCCCTTTCATCAAATTAAACACCACTTAATTACATTTACATAATTACACTCCGTCAAGGGATTTATTTAAAGAAGTATTGTTTTTAAACACTTTACTAAATTAGTATTCTTCAGTCTTCAGTGGGAAAGCATGGGAAAACAAGGTTAGTAATTTTAAAAACTCTCTAATTCCTCTCACATAGATCTAGACTGGTATAAACAGTCAATTTTTAACTTTCAAGTGTCGCAGCTCCTTGGACTTAAATTATACTTCAGCCCTATACTTTGTAGCCCTAAACATGTACATTTTAGAGCTCAAAAGCACTTATTTTTTATTTTAGGTTTTTAGAAATAATTTTCAAAATTCTCATCGATTTTTTGTGAGAGCTTGCAACCGTTGGATCACTATGCTCTGTTCACCATGACTATCGTCAATATTTGTGTTTGGAGTCCGAAATTTAATGAATTTGAGCCGCGTCTCAAATTCGCCTAAAACCGGTTTCAATTGAACGCCGGCCTAAATCTTGAAACAATGAATATGATTTTAAGTGGAACCAACCATATTTGAGCCGCGGTTTAAATTCAAACCCCGGCTCAAATGTTATAAATTCGGCCTCAGGTCTAATTAAGAAATTTCAACTTTTTTAAACCCAATTCAATATATACAATGTGAACACAAAATATAAAATTCGCCCCCATCCCCAGACACACACTCTTTTTTTAAAAAACTGTTATGTTCCCCCCTCCCCCCCACCTCCCTCTTATACGCCCTTGGCCATAATGTTCAGAAAATAGTTGTTTCTCTCTCCCTAATGTTACCATGTGTTAAATCGTTGTCTTTTACTGAAAAGGTATTGTCATGCTGTCGTCATACTACACCTTGATAAAATCTAGGTTTTAGTCTTTAGATCTTCAAATTTAGGCTTCCTACTTTTTTCTTGAGTTTAAGCTGTAAATTATATAACTAATGCATGGGAAGTTGAAAAACAGGATTTGTGTTTTAAAAACTGGAAGTTTTAAAAACTGAAAGTTTTAAAAACTGAAAGTTTTAAAAACTGGTAGTTTTAAAAACTGGAAGATTTAAAAATTGGAAGTTTTAAAAACTGGTAGTTTTAAAAACTCTGGATATAGGTGTAAAAACTGGATTTAAGTTTTAAAACCTGGATTTAGGTTTTAAAACTGGATTTAATTTTAAAAAACTGAATTTAATTTTTAAAAACTGGATTAAAGTTTTAAAAACTATATTTACGTTTAAAAACTGGATTTAGGTTTAAAACTGGATTTAGGTTTAAACATTTAATTTAAGTTTTAAAAAATAGTTTGAATTCGTATCACTGGATTTTAGCACTAAACACCGATTTTAAATTCTGAAAGCTGTATTTGAGTTCTGAAAACTGATTTTAAATTCTAAAAACTATATTTAAGTTCTGAAAACTGAGTTCTGAATCCCTGGTTAACTATGGCAGGAAAAAGTGTGAATGAAATATTGTAAATATTTGAGTGAATTATAATTTATCAATCTTGAGTGAAAGTGAGGCCGGGTTGGGCAACACCGAGGCCAAACCGAGGCTGCCCAACATCCTCCACAATATGCAATTCTCAAACCTGATCCTTAGTCTATACTTGTACCCGGAGCAGGATTCATCTCCAAAGGTATACTTTTTCTCCCATCCTTCTCCGTGGTTCTCTTTACTCCTCCGTCCTCAATAATAGATACATGGAAGAGAAATCATCTGACTCCCTTTTTTTACCCCCCTCATTATCCCTCCCCCCTCCCCCATGCACTTCCTTGTTTTTTCCCATTGGTTTTTCAAATTAGGAACTAATCAGTATCATTTTAGTATGTTTCCCTTAGAATCAAATATATATATTGTCTTAATGATAAAAATAATAATAAATAAAAATGCTCAGGTTAGATTCAAAAATAAAGCAATGGTTTTATAAGTTTTAAAAATTGGATTGAGCTCAAATATTATTTCAAATTATATCAAATATATTTTGTTTCTGGATATTAAATATTTCTAAAATATTTCCTAATATATAACAAAAAATTACAAAATTGAATAAAATAATTTACTTTCCCTGCGATTCAAAATTTAGTTTTTGATCTTAAATGTAATGACTAAATTCCCCATATCAATATTTTCTTTAAATTTGAATAATGTTTCTTCAGCTGGAAAATTTTCAAATCTTATTTTGAAAATTATTATTTTAAACATAATTCGTCTTAAATTGAATGTAATTTTTTCATTTGTTTTGTGTCTGCCTTAATTGCGTCTTTTTTATTATTTGCCTGCTCAGGTATTTTATATCTGTCCTGCCTAACTTTTTAGAACTACTTCATCTGTGTCTGTTTTTCTACGAATTTTCGATATTTTGACTGTTAAATATAACGGGTCGATTCTTCAAAAGTCTCAAAGATAAACGTGAAGAAAAATCCTGGTCGTTAGCAATGTTTAACATTTCATTACCTATACTAAACTGATCGATACAAATAATTAACTACTCGTGATTTTGCTTAATATATTTACAGTCCGCTATTAATAATTTTATGAGATATTGATGATAAACTTACTTCGCAGAAATATATCTTTAACAGAGGTTCACTGCTTTTAGGAGGGGGAAGGGAGGGTACGGGGATATGAAGAGAAGGGGGGGGGGGCGGTAGAGAGGTGGGGGGGATAAGAAGAGAGGAGGGATTTAGGTTCTTGAATGTTTTGAAGATCTATTTGCTTACTACTGAGTGATTGTGAAAAGAATAGTAAATACTCTTCAATTTTAAACTTTTCCTCACAATTTCATCAAAAGTTTGAGAAGAAATTCATTGAGCTGAATTCATTGAGCTGAATTTTCTCAAAAATTTCTTTAATATGATCTAAACTATTAAAGGATAATTGGTAGAGACGAAACTTGGCAAAGTTGTGTGAAAATAATAAGTTTTAGAGGAAAAAATTGGAAATTAAACTATTGTAGAAAAAATCATGTTTTTACCATTTGCGTTATTTGCGTTATTTGCGTTTGGCCAGAGTATTTTTTTTTTGGGGGGGGGATAGGGGCGCTTCAGAAATTTTAAAGCAAGGACAAAAAATACTAATAAACATTTGATTTATATAGTTTTTATTCTTAACTAAAAGTAAAACGATGTAAAAGATTTTTGAGTGAAAATTTCTCAAACTTCACGTGATTTAATTAGGCAGCATTCTTGACATTAAAATATTTAAACGGTTTTCATGACAATCGAAAAATTAATTGTTTTTCTTAATATTTAAAAACGTATTTTTTCTCTAGGTTTCCCTTCTGAAAGAGACTGTAGACTGTAGACTGTAAATACGTTTACAGTCCTTTTATCTCTTTAAATATTAAAGGGAGTGACCGGCAATGTATGGTAGTTGAACTGAGAATGTAGAATTGTGGAGAAATGTTTTAGGATTCATTTGAGACAAATAAAACGTTTTTATAAGTTTGAGCGCAAAGTCAAAATCATCTTTTTTGATGATTACGTTTTGAGAATCGATTTCATAAAAATTATTAAAAAACGACAACGAAAAATGTATCAAAAATTCTACAGTAAACTAATTAGATGTTAAGGACATATTTCTTAAATGAAATTTGTCAATAAATCAATGTTAGAATCAATTATTTCTTTTTCATCATTTTATTGATAATAACGTGATAATTGTGAAGTTATAAAAAAACAACTTGAATGCGAATTATTTTTAGCTGAAGTATGAGGTTTGTCAATTTAATTGTGTATTTTATTTTCATTATATTAGACTTTTCAATTCTAGTAAAATCTTCAGATAAATTTAGGAGTTGTACTTTTACATGATGACTGATTAGGGAGCACTCCCTTTATTATTATGGTAGATTAGGGATCACTCCCTTTATTATTATTATGGTAGATTAGGGAGCACTCCCTTTATTATTCTGGCAGATAGGAGAGCACTCACTTTATTATTCTGATAGATAGGGGAGCACTCCCTTTATTATTATGGTAGATTAGGGAGCACTCCCTTTATTATTATTGTAGATTAGGGAGCACTCCCTTTATTATTATTATGGTAGATTAGGGATCACTCCCTTTATTATTCTGGCAGATAGGGGAGCACTCACTTTATTATTCTGATAGATAGGGGAGCACTCCATTTATTATTTTGGTAGATAGGGGAGCACTCCCTTTATTATTATGGTAGATTAGGGAGCACTCCCTTTATTATTATGGTAGATTAGGGAGCACTCCTTTTATTATTATTGTAGATTAGGGAGCACTCCTTTATTATTATGGTAGATAAGGGAGCCCTCCCTTTATTATTATGGTAGATTAGGGAGCACTCCCTTTATTATTATTGTAGATTAGGGAGCACTCACTTTATTATTATGGTAGATAAAGGAGCACTCCCTTTATTATTATGGTAGATAAGGGAGCACTCCCTTTATTATTATGGTTGATAAGGGAGCACTCCCTTTATTATTCTGGTAGATTAGGGAGCACTCCCTTTATTATTATGGTTGGAGCTAAAGTGGTGAATGGGTTACTAATACAAAAAGAGACTTTTAACAATTTAGTTAATTTTTATCTAAGATTTTCATATTTTTGTAAAATATGGTATTTCATTGTTTCTAAATATCATTTTCTTTCTCCGAAACATATTAAAATTTGATCCTATTGTTGTATATTTATTATTTCCCTTCTATTTTAATAATTTTATCAGGTTCATTCAGCTTCACCCCATTACCCCTCCCTTGGTCTACCCTTCCCCTCCCATAATCTTCCCCCCTCCCCTGTCATCACCCTCCCCTGATCTTTTCAAATTTTCACTATCCAATGCCCCTTTTCATTATTATTAAGTGATACATTAAAAAAATGAGCTATAATCGTAGCCGAAAACGGTCTTAAATGCTCTATATATAGGAGCCCCCTAAAGTAAACAAAAAGAAATGGGTTACATTTTTTTATATTTCTTAAGTTTTCGCATTTTTTTTCTCCTGAGGGTGGGAGGGAGGTCCCTTATCTTAATCCTTCTGGTGTGAGATAAGCCTTATTTTCTTTGGTTCGAGACTTTTCTATAAATCTCAGTTTTCTTTCCTTATTTTGGTTCTTTCCTCGTTCAAAATGTTCTATCTTGGGATTAACCTGGACTTTGGTTGATAGATAGTGGCAATTTTTATTCTTCTTTCTTGGGATTAACCTGGACTTTAGTTAATAGTTAATCGCAGTTTAATTTTACAAATTACTTCTTGGTCTAAATTGTCTTACTATATAGCCGACCCAGTTTAAAACTAATGCAATTTTCAAAGCGGTCTGGAGTGGATCTGTATTTAATATTTTCATATTTGATTTGATCACTTTCTACCGAAGCCTTAACTCCCATAACAAAGCCCGAAATTTTCCAAAAACAGCTGACTATAAAACCGCCATTTTTGTTTGTAATACTCTTCAGTTTCAGAAACAATTAATCTCATTTTTTTTTCCTGAAAACATCTTAGTTAAGTTTCCTAGTTTAATTGACAGCTCTCCCCTCGCAGCTTTTCTAAATTCTTTTTAAAAATCTAAATATTTGTCTATTTGAGAATGAAGAAAGAAAAATTCAGGCTTAAAAACGCAAAACATTGAATTTAACAATTAGATACCTGAAATGTGCAAACAATGATCAATGTCACTTGTTAAATTTTTTATTTAAGCACGAGCTTGGGCACCCAGCTTTACTTGGAAACTAATTTTTCTCTTTAAAGTCAACCCAATCATCGTAAAATATTTTTTAACCAAGCTAAGAACATTCGTGAGGTTCTAACGAGCTCCCCAGTCAAAATTTGAGGCAAATCGTTCAAGAGGTTCTGAGTTATGATCTGATAAAAAGAGATTACAACTTTATATGTATATATGTATATATGTATATAGATTAGACAGGATAAAAGAATGTAAAATTGTATGAAAAATTAAATATTTTTTTTATCGGTGGAATATCTGGTCTGCTGATTAGGTTTTCAGCGGATTATCTGGTCAACTGATAAGCTTTTCAGCTGATTAGCTTGTCAGCTGTTTAGATTGTCAGCTGATTAGCTTGTCAGCTGATAAGCCTGTTATAGCTGATTGGCTTGTCAGCGACCCAGATTATATTGTCGAGAAGTATGTTGACCACGGGGGTTGGATTATTCTCAGCTTTGAGACAAGGAGACAAATTGTTAAGTTCTCGAGGATTTGATTTAGATTTAGAGATTTAGAGAAACCCACCAAACTTTAATACTTTTACCACAAGAAGAACTTTTCATAAGTCTCTTGAAAGCATCTGTTGGGACATCTTGGAATACAAAGTGTTTGCCCCCCNCTCATCCTACTCATCCTACTCATCCTACTCATCCTACTCATCCTACTCATCCTACTCATCCTACTCATCCTACTCATACTACTCATCCTACTCATCCTACTCATCCTACTCATCCTACTAATCCTACAAATAAAGAGGGAAATGTTTAAGTAAAGGAAGAATAAAAGAGGAAAATGTTTGAGTAAATGAAGAATATAAGTTGAAAATTTTTGAGTAAATAAGAATAGAAGAGGTAAATGTTTGAGTAAAGGAAGAATAAAAGAGGTAAATGTTTGAGTAAAGGAAGAATAGAAGAGGTAAATGTTTGAGTAAAGGAAGAATAGAAGAGGTAAATGTTTGAGTAAATGAAGAATAGAAGAGGTAAATGTTTGAGTAAAGGAATAATATAATAGGTAAATGTTTGAGTAAAAGAAGAATAGAAGAGGTAAATGTTTGAGTAAAGGAAGAACAGAAGAGGTAAATGTTTGAGTAAAGGAAAAACAGAAGAGGTAAATGTTTGAGTAAAGGAAGAATAGAAGAGGTAAATGTTTGAGTAAAGGAAGAAACGAAGAGGTAAGTGTTTGAGTAAAGGAAGAAAAGAAGATGAAAATGTTTGAGTAAAGGAAGAAACGAAGAGGTAAATGTTTAAGTAAAGGAAGAAAAGAAGATGAAAATGTTTGAGTAAAGGAAGAATAGAAGAGGTAAATGTTTGAGTAAAGGAAGATTAGAAGAGGTAAATGTTTGAGAAAAAGAAGAACAGATGAGGTAAAATGAGTAAAAGAATGCTTGAAAGGGGGGAAGTAATAGGATGAAAGAAGATTCAATTATTCTATAATGAAGTATATTTGTAACAAAGTAATCGGATTTTCCTCACAGATAATTGAAATAACCCCAGATATTTAGTTGCATAAATATATTTATTCATTGTTTATCTAGAATACTGCAGGAGTGAATTATACCACTTTTCTTTCTATCCTTTATAAGAAAGGTGTAGTAAAGATAAAGTAAACCCTATACTCTGGGTATAGTTGATTGTTGATATAAACCCTATACTCCGGGTATAGTTGATAGTTGATATTAAACCCTACTCCGGGTATAGTTGATAGTTGACATTAAACCCTACTCCGGTTATAGTTGATAGTTGATATAAACCCTACTCTGGGTATAGTTGATAGGTGATATAAACCCTATACTCCGGGTATAGTTGATAGTTGATATAAACCCTATACTCCGGGTATAGTTGATAGTTGATATTAAACCCTACTCGAGCCGGGTATAGTTGATAGTTGATATAAACCCTACTCCGGGTATAGTTGAAAGTTGATATTAAACCCTACTCCGGGTATAGTTGATATTTGATATAAACTCTATTTTCCGGGTATAGTTAATAGTTGCTCCGGGCATAGCTGATAGTTGTTATAAACTCTGCTCCGGGTATAGTTGATAGTTGATATAAACCCTACTCCGGGTATAGTTGATAGCTTATCTAAATCCTTTCCGGGTATAGATGTTAGCTAAACCTAACCCAGATCTAGGTTTAGAAAATAGCTTATGCTTAGCTCCGGAGAAAATATGTAAGAAATGCCCATCCTGCAAAATCTCCGGTAGTGAAGTTTAATCCTATACTCAGCAGTATTTTAACTTGATTCGACACTTGACGCAGACTTTACAGAGTAAAGAAAATGTTCTCCTAATCAATTTTAAAATCTCCTGAACTTCATTTTCAGATTTCAAATTGAGTTTTAACAAAAGTTTGAAGAATTAAGGGGGGGGGGGGTTCAAGTATGGATGAGGTTTGAAGAATAAAAAAGTTTAGAGAAGAAAGTATGATTAAGAATTGATAAGAGAAGTAAGAATTATATAGAAAAGAGAAGTAAGAATTATATAGAAAAGAGAAGTAAGAATGATAAAGAATGGATAAGTATAAGGTAACCATGCATGATAAAGTATGAATAAAGGAAGTAAGGATTATGGATAAGGGATGTAGAAGAAGTAAAAATGAGAATGATCAAACGGATGAGGTAAGAAGGATTTTGGAAGTATATATAAGAGAAGTGAGTTTAAGGGAAGTAACTGATAGGAAAACAGAAGTGAGGGAAGAATGGACAAAGGGCAGTAAGAATGAGGGAAGTGTGAAGTTAAAAAATTCCAAAAATTGTAATCGCGTATTTGTGGTTGGGTGGTCCCAACTGGTAGCAACATAATGCACAGATGATAGGGGAGAATACTAAATACCATATTTTATATTTTATACTTTTATACCGGCCGGAGAGAATGAATTTTCAGATTTTACAGTTTCTTGAGAAACAGAGTTCACTCCCCTTACAGTTTCCTTCTCATAGTTTAATATTAAAGGGAATATGGACGTAATTACAAGTAAACCTCTATGTAAAGATGACAATGCCCGATTCACAACAGTACCCTTGAAATCTTTATTTGATCATTAATAAGGAAGATATTGTCGTTTTTTTTCCAGGTTGTGATAACTCCTACATGTTTTTTATGCAGTGTAAATGCGCAACTGACTTTTATAAAGAAACCAGAATCAGTTTCTTTTTTTCTTTGTTTTATATTGGCAAAAAAGTAGTGATTCGTTTTGTTTAACGCTTATCAGGGGGTTGGACCCTGCTCACAACTAACTTATATAATGTGAAATATTTTTAGAATCTCTAAACAATAAATCACGGAAGGGAACGGGGGATTTCAAAAATTTAGATTCCCCGAAAAGTATACGCGTGCCCGGTTCAAAAATGTAGTTAATAACATCAAAAATGTAAAATAACGTTGAAAATGTAGCAAACAGTTTTTTCATTAAGTTTTCTAAGCATTTTAATTAAATTAACTGAGACATGGAATTAATCAAATAACGCGAGGATTATGTAAGATTATAAATTATTAAATGACATATATAACATATCAAATAAAAATAATTAATTTTCAAAAAGAAATGATCCTGCATTCCTGATGAGAAGAGCGTTTAAGAGAATGGTTTCAATCGGAAATATTGATATATCAGTCCCTTTAAAAACAACTTGATATTATGTGTATACAGTCAGTCCCTTAAATACAAAATTAAAGAATACACTTAAAAGAATTGTTCAATAATCCAGAAATATTATCAATAATTAAAAAAATTTGTATGAAAAAAAGTATGTAAAAATTTACTTTTTTCCATTAGATTGCATCAATTCCACTTTAGTCTCTTCCATCCTATTTAACTAAATTGTATCATATTGTATTGTATCTTAACAGTCTGTAGCCTAAACTCTACAGTCTACAGTCTATAGTCTACTGTCTACAGTCTACAACCTATTGTCTACAGTCTACAACCTATTGTCTACAGTCTACAGGCTACAATTTAAGTCTTCATGTCTACAAACTAAGTCCAATGTCTACAAACTAAGTCTATATGTATACAAACTGAGTCTAAATGTCTACAAACTAAGTCTACATGTCTACGAACTAAGTCTACATGTCTACAAACGAAGTCTAAAGTCTACTATCTACAATCTTTTGACTACAACCTGAATAAGATTGATCAAATAAAGACTGTCAGTGCCAACCTTCTCTTTCTTTCATCTTCCTGGATTTTGAATATAAAATCCTTCAATCTTCTTCTATATCCAGATTCTAAAAGATGCATTTCCCTACGGTACTTCCATATTCCCCTTCCCTTATTTAAACTCGAAACCCAGTTTTCCCCCTGTAGCGGTATATATTTTCTATTTGTTCTCCACCAAGCTTCTCCAACTAGAAAATGTACAATTTAACCAAAAAAAAACTTTCGCGCATTTTTGTTTGTTGAGAAGCTTGGTGTTGGTACACAGTACAGTACAGTACACTTTACATAAACATAATTTCTTTATTACAGGGGGATCCTAGAAACATGACATAAACTCTCTACCCTCGCATGCAGCAACTACACATATCACACCTGCAACCCCAAGACATATCCAGACTAAACCTGTTCCAACCCATGATGACTCTCTACGAGGAGGAACTTGGTCCCCTGGCCAAGCGTCCTAGAATCGATTACAATACGAACTTTGAAACCTTCGGGCATCCGTTCCTCATTCCTCCGCAGCTCGTGGATATCCAACTTTCAAAGAAATCCGTTGAAGACAACCCGAACCACATTCTACTCTACACCGTTCTAAATCCAACCTTTCCGATCTCATGTGACGTGCTCCACACAATATCCAACCCGTTCGGGAAGGTTCTACGGATCGTGATATTTCGGAAAAATGGTATCCAGGCGATGCTTGAGTTTGATAGTTTAGAATCTGCTCAGAGAGCGAAGGAAAGCCTACACGGTTGTGATATATACAGTGGGTGTTGTACGCTCAAGATAGAGTACGCTAAACCAACCAAACTAAACGTTTATAAAAATGATAGTGAAAGTTTTGATTATACAAATCCTAGTCTAGGATCTAATATCCTGGAGCAGACTATGCTCTCCCTGGGGACTCAGAGACCCGTCCTGCTCAAGGATCCTCTTCTAGCTGCCGGAGAAAATCTGGCTTTATCTCCACTCGCCCTGGCACTCCGCCCCCATCATTTATTTGGTCCACCGGGCGGACAAGTAGCAGTTTCCCTAGGAGCTTCTCCGTCAATAAATTTTAGTTCTCTCTTTACCCAATCACTCCCTCGGCTCCCTAGTCCAGGAGAACTAGTCCCTCAGCAAACCCAGTCTCTGGTACCTAGTCAACCCGGAGCATTAGTTTCGTCCCAGGTTCTCAGTTCTCCGCCTCCTAACCAGACCCAGAGCTCTGTAACCATGGTGTATGGTTTAAACAGTCAGCACATGAACTGTACACGGATATTTAACCTATTCTGTTTGTACGGAAACGTGGTTCGGGTTAAATTTCTCAAGACTAAGGAAGGTTGCGCTATGGTTCAGATGGGGGATAGTGTAGCTGTAGAGAGAGCTGTAACAAACCTCAACAACATCACGTTCTTCGAGACGAAGATGCAGTTAGGGTTCTCCAAACAAGCCTTCCTTGCTGATGTTCAGCAACCCTACGAGCTTCAGGACGGGTCTCCATCTTTCATCGACTTCATGGGGAACAAAAATAACCGGTTTATTAACCCAGAAATGGCGTCGAAAAACCGGATTCAACCTCCCTCTAAAATCCTCCATTTCTTCAATACTCCGCCCGGCCTAGATGCTGGAGATATTGAAAAGATCTTCTGTAAACATGGAGCTCCGAAACCAAAATGCATAAAAATGTTTCCGTCTAAGACGGAGCGTAGCTCCAGTGGGCTCATTGAGTTCGACAGTCTCTCTCAGGCCCTGGAGAGCTTGGTGCTCGCCAACCACGTCCCTGTTGAGAACAACAACGGGAAGTTTCCGTACATCATGAAGCTTTGCTTCTCCAGTAGTAAAGCAATCCCAGTGATAATTCACTGATGCGTCGCGCCTCGATAAGCCAAGTTCAGTCAGTGATTAGGACGCTCCTAATTTTTGTTATAAAGTTTTCAATTTAGTGTTCGCTCCCATGAGGGCAGTCGGAAATGTGTCAAAATACTATTTCTCAGCTGTGTGTGTTCAGATGTTCCGGGGGAACCTGTCTTAGTGATTGATAGTATTCTCCAGAACAAGAATTCTCAAATCTTACAAAAAAAAACTTCACTCTACATATATACTCTAGTACTCTACCTCCACCCTGCAATATCAAGGTCCTGAAAACCCCTCTCGGCAATATATCTTAAAAACCCTGCCAAAAAGTCTTAAAACTGTTGTATTAAAAATTGTGCTTCCAAAAAAATAAGAAACATATCCCGCTACCCTAAGGATAATCAGAAGTTTTGGGAAGTCGGAGAAGGAAGGAGAAGGAGGAGAAGGAGGAAGAGGAGGAAGAGGAGGAAGAGGAGGAGAAGGGAGGGGTGGAAGGGGTTAAAGAATAACAAATTATAGTTGAAGAAAAAAGAAAAAATATATTATATTTATCGCAATTAAAAATATTTTGTACTTTCAAGTTTTTCCGAAAATAAAATATTACTNGCCCCACATCTCCTCCCTTCCCCTATGCCCCACTGTGTTCCTCGAGATACAAGGATTGATGAGAGAAAAAGTCAAAGTTTCTGCAATTCCGGCATTTTTCAAGAGCTCACTAGCTTCTAGCCCACCATTTCAAGTCTCTTGTAAACTTTAAACTTTCATCTGCGCACAGATTAGCAAAATCATGTCGCGTAAGATTATAAATGCGAGATTTACTGAGCTCCTCAACTCTGCTTTTCATGATGTTTAATTTACTGCACGGAACGTGGCTAATTCATTCCAAGGAATGTCATAAAAATGCTAAGAGTTCTAATATATAACACAACGAGGATTTTTTAAAATAGCTGCTTGTATAGGCAAAAGAGAGGAGGAGATAGGGAGGAAGGAAAAATAAAATATGACAATATTGGAGGCATAAAGTATAACAGAAAGGAGATGAAAACTGAAGAATTAGGAGAAAAAATATGAGAGATAAAGTGAAATACATAGTTTTATTGGGAATTATTGTAATCAAAATTGTACACAAATATATTGGGAACTGTTATATAAAAATATATTTGTAATTAGTATATACCAATATATTGGGAATTAGTATATACAAATATATTGGGAATTAGTATATACAAATATACTGGGAATTAGTATAATGTATATGTGTTGCTAAGGAATAAATAATAAATGTTAATATACAATATGCATATTAATAGCTTAAGATTGATTTATCTTCAATGAGCTGTAGAAAGGGGAACTTATAATAGAATAGATGCAGAAAACATTATAAGGTGTGAATCGTTTTTGATGGGTAACGTTTTTATAGGTTAGCGTTTAAAAAGGGTAGCGTTTTATAGGATAGTGTTTAAATAGGGTATCGTTTTACTGAAAAGAGTTTATACAGGCTACCTTCTGGGGTCTATATTAGTTTTGAGTATCCTATTTTAAATATTCAACCCTGGCCTTAGCGTTTTAAAGGAAAGCGTTTATATAGGGTAGCGTTTATGTAGGGTAGAGTTTTAAAGGGTAGCGTTTATATAGTGCAGCGTTTATATAGTGTAGCGTTTTATAGGGTAGCGTTTATATAGGGTAGAGTTTTATAGGGTAGTGTTTATATAGTGTAGCGTTTTATAGGATAGCGTTTATATAGGGTAACGTTTTATTGGATAGCGTTTATATAGGGTAGCGTTTTATTGGAAAGCGTTTATATAGGGTAACGTTTTATAGATACACGAGTTGTGTATCTTTTCTTCTCTTTCCTGGGTCCCATTGTATAAAATACAAGCTATGTAATTTAATCCGCTTGTTTTTCTTCCAAATTAATCAACTTGAGCTTTGTTCACTATCATTGTTGTCATAGATGAACAACAATACAGATAGAACACTAGATGTCGTGTTTTCATGGTTTAGGGGTTCACAATAACCCTGAGGCAGAAGCCCAAAGGAGTTGTGCGCATGTTCTCTCTCTGACTTGTCATTCAACGAGCGTAACGATCCTTTGGCTTCTACCTCTGGGTTATTGTGAACGAAAAACCCTTTAATATTGAAAAGACGACATCTAGTGTTCTATCTGTATTGTTATTAATCTATGATTGNGTCCGACAATTTACTTATTTTTCTTACTTTTCTCTTCAGCAGAAATCCGCAACTCACTCGTATGAAAAAACCGCAATGGAAAACTATCAATTTTCAGGTAGAATACAATGATATCTTCATCATATTCACTCGGTCTAAAGTTATGCAGGTTACCAATCTAAATCGGTATATTACTAACTATTAATCTACATACGAACTGTTAAAACCATTTTTGTGAATTAAATTGAATAGAAATCTCAGGGTTAGCAAAAAGGTTTATTTGACGATAATTCTTATCCAAAACTTAAATTGAATCAATAGTCCTCGAAAACTTTTTCATCCAGCTCCCTCATTCATTTTAGAAAAATAAAAGGTTTTAAAAGTTTCCTTGAAAATAAAAATTCTGGTAGAAATTAAAAGTTGAAACGTTTTTAAAAGGATTAGTGTGTGGGAAGATAGGAGATGGATATAGTTGAGACAGAGCCAAAGAAAGGGAAAAAAATTTTGAAATATTTTTAGGATTAAAATGGTGGAAGGAGAAATATTAAGGTTTAAAGATAAGGAAGAAGAAATATTCATCTTTTCATATCTAACAGCGGGGGTACAACATTAGTTCTCAGGATATAAGTGCAATTATTTTCATAGTTCTTTTCTTTATTTGAACCACTTATTGCCAAAGGCATCACTCAGTGCAAACTATACAGAGGGCGAAATTAAATTGTGTGACATTACTGGTAAGACTTTGTGACCTCGCATGCTCTGCTATACTTTGATTTCACGCAAAAATATATGAAACGGAGATTCAAAACATTTTTCTTATTTTCATTAGCTCTTCAATAAGAGACGAATTATGATTGAAAGCAATAAAGATTTCAATATTTCATGCAATTTTCTTTAGTTTGAAGTATAACACTAGTCATTAAATTGCTATAAAAAGAGTAAAAAGAAAGAAAAACTGTATATATGGAGTTCCAGACTTTAGGAATGAGAAACTTGCTTGTCCATTATTGAGAAGTTTTAACCTTTAGCAGTTTAATTCAACTAAAATAAAATCATTATTGTAGAGAAGGCATGCTCACTGTGTAGTAAATGCCGTACTCTTAAAACTGATATCAGAATCGTATCAGTCCAGGCACAACTCTTAAAACTATCAACGCCAAACAAGGGCACGATCTCATAGGCTTCTATGTTAACACGGACACAAGCTCAAAACTATCAATGCCAAACCAATTGGCACAATATCATTGACTCCGATGTCAACACGGACTCAAGCTCCAAACTATCAATGCAAAACCAATGGATCTCATAGGCTTCAATGTCAACAGGGACACAAGCTCCAAACTATCAATGCCATACCAATAAGCACAATCTCATAGGCTCCCATGTCAACACGGACATAAGCATGTAAATATTCTAACTAATGTGTATTTAGATATCTATGTTTCAGATTAAGTTTAATATGTACATATTTACAATATTAGCGCGGATATATATAAACGTAGTTAAGCCAGTCACTGACATAGTTATAAGTTGATCACAATACAGGTTTTGACTTACAAGTTTTGCGGATTTAATGATATGCACATTTAGATTTACAGACAATGTACAGCGTAGTATATCTAGGTATCTTCAGGTTAACAGATATGTGGTTTATACTGTATATTTATTACAACTGTACTATGTATATGTGTGCATTAAGAAGAATATATAGGATGATCGTGGAAAAAAGTTGTGAGAAAACGCAGCTGTGACTGGTTGTGTGAAACTCCGCCAAAATGCTCTCATGGGATTTTAATTTATCGTTGGTCAAACACTGTGCATTCTTTATTTCAAGACACTGAGGCGGGAATTCATACGATTAATCTGTGTCATGATCCGGACTTATGTTTTATTCAAATTTAAAAACTGTAATTTTCAAACATCAATGCACATCATACTCTTGCGCATTAAGAAATTAGAAATTTAGGAAATAGTACGCGCAAATGCCGCATAACAACTTTTCATACTTCATGATTGGTGAAAAACTTAAAATCTCCTGGGAGTAATAGAAACGTTCTCTATTATTTATGTACTGTGTACAATGTACATTGGAGTAAATTGTCTTCATTTTTCCTGCAGTAATAAATCAAAATGAAGGGGAAAAGAAACCTTGCAAAATTTATACATGTACAACAAACACATTTTACATATTTTACAATTTTACGTTTTTGAAAATTTGAAATAAGTTTTAATATTTTTTTTTCAGGAGAAGGAGTGAACGTGAAACGGTTGTAAAATAAAGCAGAAGAATTCACTTTGCAATAACTGATATTCAGTGAGGTTTAATGTGCTATGTACAGTTTATGTACAGTTAGTTGTACAGTATTAGAAATTAAATGTATTGTTTCTGAACGCCGCCGCTAGGGGAGAAAACAGTGAACTGTGTGTGATCAGCTGACTAGTGATCAGCCATCTTAATATTTCAAGACATATCTTAAATATCAGAACACTTTAGAATCATCAATATTCATCATATCAATTCTAGATGTTTTAAACTCGTAAATTGAATTTATTAAAATAAAGTTAATGTTATAATATTTATCAGTTTGAAATGTTGCAATTTATGCCAATTATGGATTTTCAGATTTTCAGAGAGAGAGAGTTTTATTTAGTTTAATTTCTCATTTTGAAACAAAGCTTTTCTAAAATTCGTTTCAAGACTTGGTAAATTCTTTCTGTAAATTTAAATTGCCGACCGTTTAATATTTTAAATTTGAAATTGAAACATTTTGATTTTTGATTTTCATGCTTGCAGACACGGATCAACCGTTATACAACATAAGTATATTTATTATTTAACTAAAGGCTTTCAGGGCCAATTTTCTTTTTCAATTTTTAATTGTTGCTAATTAATTGAGAGCATTTTCTCTTTGTACATTTTGAAACAATAATGAACAAATTTCTCGGATTTTTTTTCGTTTAATGTTTCGAGGCAAATTATTTTTAATTCAGACCGGCCATGTATTATGAAAACCTTCTCTAAGGTCCCACACATGGGTCAATTCAACCGTTTTGACGTTTATTGGTTACAAACTAACAAACAAACTAACAGCCAAAAAGGTTTATATACAGTGAATCCCAGATATATGAATACATAGACCGTCATAAGTTTTTTGATAATTCTAAAGAAACTTCTTTTTATTTTTAATTCAAGGTAAATTAAGAGCCCTGAAATATGAATGCAATTGATATATTAATATTAAACTCATTTTTCCGCGGCATTTGATCTTAAATATGTAATACAACATTATAAAAAACTCTTGCTATGTATTCATATATCTGGGATTCATAAATTAATATTCTTTGAAACACGCTGTACAGTGTACAGGATTACCCGTAAAAAGAATAAAACTTTATTGACGACCTGATAGCTCCAAATGCTTGTGTTAAATAAAATACAGCGTGTCCCAGACCAAATTAGACCGCGTCAATCGGTCTAAATTACGATTTGGGGGACAAATCAGAAAAGTTTAGAAGAATGAATCATTTTGAAAAATTTAATAAGGCTAATAGAAATTTGTTCTCTTTAGAAAATGCTGGATGTTCCGAGTATTATGTGCGTATTTTTGATATGATATAGGACGCTCTGTAGATAAAACTGTTTAATCTAGGAGGATGCTACTAAAGCAATATTATGTTATTTTGAAAAATTGTTATAAATCAAAGTAACTGCAGATAACTTGATAATCAACATATAAAGTGAAATGGACCTGAACACACAATACAATTGTTTTATGTTCATTGGACAATTTCAAAAATCTTAACTTGAGTCTTCAGAGCTTAACCCTATTCCTGTTTGATGTCCAAATATGACAAATGATACATCGTTTGCCCTGCTTTTTAAAATCTGCAAAAAAATGGCAAATTTGCAAAAATTTAAATTTTTGTTGCAAAATTCTGTTATGTACAGTTAAACCCAAATGAGCCATACACCGAAAGAATTTATAAAATGTCGTCTTGACAATTTTTTTAATGGGTTTTATACTATTTTACTTAAATCTCAGTATTGGCGAAAGTAAATAAATAAATAGCCATGAATATGCGAGAACAGTTTTAAAGAGCTTCATATAATCATTTAATTAAAAAACTAAATATCTGCAACATTCCATTTTCCTAAAGTGAAGAATGCGACATTTGATGAATTCTTTCGATGTATGGCTTATTTAGGGTTTAACTGTAGTAAAAATATTTGCAAAAAAAGGTCCAAAAAATGATATAATATACATTTATAAAAAGCCCTTGACCATGCCATTTCATATATGCAAAAATCTTTGCAAAATTTTAAATATCCTGATGTGTAATTAAGAAAAACTAAAAATGTGCAAATTTCTTTTGACGGGTTGTATGCAAAGAATTTGCAAAAAGTTCTTTGCAAAACTTGTGTAATCCGTTTCCTCATGGCATAGGCTTTCCAAAAAGCTAAAAATTATCAAAATCTGAAAACTGAAAGTGGGTCAAAACAAAGAATTAGTTTGCTACAGGAAAAATTAGTCATTCAGGCAGTGTGCCTGAGGACTCAGGCAATAAGTATAAAAGCCCGGTTTTAGACCTAAAGGGAGGGCTATGGGTATTTAGGAAAAGTCAGAAAATTTTAACAGCCTCAGACCAAAACTTCTTGAGTTATATAAAATAAACTACAGGGGGTGGGGGGTCAAATTGAGCCCTCCCCCATCAGGAATAGGGTGCAATCTCACTGTATAAATTGTATATCTCCAATGATATTTTTATTATTATAAGATGATGATCTGTAATTTTCTAAATTAATCATGTTTATAGTGGGATTCACTGAAAGACAATATATTTAATAAAAACCTCTGCACGTGTTTTGTAGTGATAACCATTTCTTGAAGGCATCATAGTATTCTCAGGATGAGTTTTGTATTTTAATTAACTCTCAAAAGAATATTGATTTGGTCACGTTAATTAGAAGCACAATGAGTCCCAATAAACAATGGTTCTAAAAGACGAGTTGAACATCGTTTTCGCTTTCTGATAAATGAAAATACTAAAATACTAAAGTGTGATAACAATTTTACGCCTTTTGAGATTTTCAAGATGTAGCCACTTTCTGAGTATCTTAAAAATTGACATTTTTTGATCGATAAAATATTGATAACATGAAAATGGGATAAAACAACTGAATACTTGCCACTAACTCTGATTTTTTTATTTTGCCACCTGATGTTTGATATTTCAAAGAATGAAATATGTTAAATCAAACAGTCAAAGTTTGAAAAATGAACTTTTACAAAGATATAGGGATTATAAAGTTAACGTTTGTGGCAATTAATCAGTTCCTTTATCAATACAATGGTGGGCTCTTTTAAAGGAATTGAGTCTTTGCCACAAACTCTAAAATATTCTAATCCCTATATCTTAATAATCCTATGATAGTTTAAACTATGAATTCTGTTAGATCAACTAGAAGTTTGAAATAGCAAAGGTTTACACCTTCTAGTAACAAAGATATAGAGATTTGAACAATTAAGTTTGTGACTAAGACTGCATTCCTTTGAGGATAAATGCTTAATTCCTTAACTATAATTATCCCTGGGGGATAGGTATGACTGCTACGGGATATCGGAGGAGAATATAATTAGTCCGTAGATCAGCAGAGTCTATTGAAAAACTTCAATTGAAAATTTTAATATGGGATTTAAATTCTTTAATCAATTTTAACAAAGTGAAAGCTAATATTCTATTTCTTTCTAAATATAAAAGAGAAAACACTGTCTCATCATTTGTTTGATAATATAAGATGAATCAAATATATTCTAGTACAATAGATGGCAACGTGAGTTTGTGTACTCTCAGTACAGCTGTATTCTTACTTCACAATTGTGTCAACTCAGTTTTTGTATCCGACAAAATTATTTTTAATAGTGATAGTAGAATAAAGTTCTTATCTAACAGTAACATAAGTTCAATTTTATGTGTTCTTTACATAGAGTAATAAAACGAAGAGGTGAAGCTTAGCTCAGCTAGATGTGCACAACCGACGTCCCTATTAATTAATTAGTAGAGCGGTCGGTTGTGTACACTTGTTTATTTGTTTATAGAGTGATCGTATTTCTAAGGGGGGTTTTATGGAATTGACCAATTTTTAGATATTATTTCTTTATTTAAATCCATAATAAGTGTCTATCTAATTATCAATACTAATATTCAAATATCTACATAAAACCACCCCTTAGAAATACGATCACTCAATATACAAGTGTACAGTGTTAGATGCGTAAACATCGTAATGTATACAACCGACCACTCAATTAATTAAGAGGGAGCTCGGTTGTGTACATCTGAGCTAAGCTTCACCTCTTAGTTTTATTACCCTATGGTTCTTTATTTTCTGTTTTTACACTTTTTTATTTAAACTTTAAAAACCTGTCAACTCATGTGAGGAAATTTCGTTTTCCTTGTTATGACACTTGTGACGTCATGTATAATTGGTCTATTTCTCTGTTGCCACCTATTGTACTTGATAATCTATTTGCATATATCTAACACAGAGTACGAAATTTTTATAAATCTAAATTAAAAAATCTAAATAAACATTATATTTTCTTCAATTAATATTATTTTAAATATACAATAAAAGGGGTTGTATAAGCATAGTTTTTAGTTACTCGACTCCATACAGTGATAGCAGAGCCTGATTCACAACTGTACCCTTGAAACCTTTATTTGATATTGTCTATTTTATAGATATATTTAAAATTGTATTTCATAATAATTCATTAAGGTTTTTCTGTAGTAGAAATGCACAAGTCACTTTTGTAAAGAAATCACATTTTAAAATAATGCATTTTTAAAATTGTAAACATTTAAATTTATACTTAATCAGACAAATCTTTTAAGGGTACCGTTGTGAATCGAGCATTGCCATCTTTGCACTGGGGGGTTACTTAAAATTACAGGGGCGTATCAACCGCCATTTTAGATACAGATTTATATACAGTTTAACACCAACCTTCGAAATCATCGAAAGAATTTATGAAATGTTGTCTTTACAATTTTTAATGGGTTTTACACTTTTATAACTAAATCTATCTAAGTAACTGTAAAAATAAATATACAGCCATGAATATGCGAGAATAGTTTTAAAGAGCTCCAATAATTATTGAATCTAAGAATTAAATATCTGCAACATTCCATTAGCAGTAGGTTTAGAAAACGATGTAACACCGTAATAATCTCAAATAATTTATTATTATTAAGGGTTTTAATGTTTTCCGGAGTCGTTAAGCTTAACCGAATTACCTTACGCAACTTATATATAAATTCCATATAGAATAACCGTACCGTAAACTTTATATAAAATTATTATTAGAAAATTGTTAAATTAGGGTTTTGTCCTTAATTTTTTTAAAGTTTTTAATGGTTTATCATTATCCACAACTTCAGGAAAAGTTCCGTTAGGTCTTTACGGATCCAAAGGAGTTGGTCACTCAGCACTAAAGGGGGATATCTTCCTTCCAGATCATTATCTTTACATCTAGTTTTTTCTAAAGTAAGTCCTGTATATCCCTGAATGGTGTTCTGGCCAGGATGTACCTTGAAAAGTGCAGGGGCGCAAACTGTTGAAAAAAAGGGGGTCGATAGGGTGCTATTTTTGGAAATACTGATTCAAATAAAATGATATTTCAAACTATTTTTATTTGGACCAAAACTAATAGATTTATGTTGTTTTGGTCTATTTCAGGGCTCCAGGGGCGTAGAAATAGGACTTCAAAGTTTTGCAAGGGATATCTGCCTTATTTATAATTATTTTGACATCTAGTTTTTTCTGAAGTACGTCCTGTTTATGCCCGAATGCATTTCCAGCATGGATGTACCAAAAAAACTGTAGGGGCGTAAACTGGAGATCAAAAAGGGGGGTCGACAGTGAACTATTTTCTAAAAAAATGATTCAAATGAAATGATATTTCAAACTATTTTATTTTAGACCATAACTAATAGATTTATGTTGTTTTGGTCTATTTTAGTACTTCAGGGGCGTAGAAATAGGACTTTAAAGTTTTGCAAGGGGTATATCTCTTTGAATTTTCATTTAATGAATATAATGTGTTCAAACTAGGGTTCCAAACAGATAAAATGATTANCACATTGGGGTCTTAAAGTACATAAAGGTTATACAGTACACAGAGAGGTTAAAGAATTCACCGATATTTGATACTGCAGTACACAGAGAGATGATACAGTACACAGAGAGATGATACAGTAAATAGAGAGATGATACAATACACAGAGAAATGATACAGTACACAGAGAGATGATTCATTAACAGAGCTTAGAGAAGATACAATAAATGTTTAAATAGTTTTGATTGCTCTGTAGAACCCATGGACCAATTTGTCTCAATTTTGATTGGGGAACCCGATAGATCTACAGGAATTGTTTAAAACAACTTAGTTTAGTGATAAATTTTACTTTCCAGATAAAGCTGTGTTTCCGATCTAGCCTTTTTTGTTCGATTGCAAACCCTTATTAGGGACAAATTCGTTCTCATAATTCTATACCAATTCTGCAACCACAAAATTTATAAAATTTCTAGTTCAGAGATCTTATAGAAAAAAATGAATTAGATTCTTAACTTTTTTAACCCAATATGTATAAAGAATATTTGCTTTTGTTTGCTATTTTTTAATCTTAGTGATTTTTTTGACAATGTTAAAAAATGATATTTTACTAAATTGATCCTTTTAGTCTTGAAAGATTTGTAAAGGTTTGTATCCCCGAGCTTTATGGATATTTTTAATATAATTCAAAAGGTAAATTTTACCCACAGGGATATCTAATATTGAAAACTATTTTTGACATTTTCAGTTTCATACAAATATTAAATTAAATTGAATTTAGAAACCAGGATAACTTTATACTTTGGTAACTAATCCCAACTCGATCCGAAACCCTACACTGAGTACTCCGCAGTAGTTCTCCAAGCTCAAACTCTGAGCAACGTTCTCTAACTCCAACCCTGAGAAACGTTCTCTAACTCCAACCCTGAGTAAAGTTCTCTAACTCCAACCCTGAGTATAGTTCTCTAACTCCAACCCTGAATACAGTTCTCTAACTCCAACCCTGAGTACAGTTCTCTAACTCCAACCCTGAGAACAGTTATCTAACTCCAACCCTGAGTACCGTTCTCTAACTCCAACCCTGAGCACAGTTCTCTAACTCCAACCCTGAGTACAGTTCTCTAACTCCAACCCTGAGTACAGAATACCAACCCCACCGTTTTTAGAACCTATCAGTTCTTTAAACCTATCATAAGTGTATTTCTCAAACCCCTACTTGAGTTCGATACTGTTCCCTACCCTCATTTTGGTACACTAACCCCACCCTGAGCCCAGGTTGTATAATAAGGTTGGTTTCTCTTGATACGCTCAAATGTACGGAAAATGTCGTCTCCTAAGAGAGATAGATAAAAACCTAATATGACGTCACTCTTGCCTCTATAATCAATGACGTCATATTAGGTTTTTATCTATTTATCTTAGGAGATGCCATTTTCTGTGCATAGTTCAGGTTTACAGGTATAGCATTACACGATATTCATTACAACAATCTTAAGCTCATTACTCTTAACCCTATCTTGAGTACAGTTCTCTAAACCATACCCTGAGTAAAGTAATAACACCTGGAACTTGTTGAAAACTCTCAAACCCTCCCTGTTTTTATACATTTTTAATTTCGCCTTAAAGAAATATTGAGTCATCCTTCAAACCCTCTTCTCCTTTATAGTTTCTGCAGATTAATAAAATTATTTATTTCAGTCTCAAATTTGAAATTTTATTTGACAAAATAAAATTGTTAGATTTTTTTATTTATTTTATGTTTTCATATTTTTAACTCAATTTTAAAATATGTAAGACTAGCTTGAGAACCCAGTGTTTCCCAGGGTACTCATAGTTACTCCATCCGTTTACCCGCACTTGGTCGTAAATAAAGATTTTAGCGATTTTTCCCTCATCCACTCAACTTAAAATCTCAAAACCAAACTAAGAACCTTCTCGTGGATCTCCCGCGTTTCCCAATTTGAGGCAAATCGGTCAAGAGGTTCCGGATTTTTGATCGACGAACTAACCAAACAAACAAACAGAGATTACGACATTATAAATGATAATATAAACAAATTGTGACATTTTATTATGCAGTCTGAACCCGCCTAACCACGGAAGGTTGTTATAATTGGAATTGGGCTTGGCACACTATGAATAAGATGTTTTTTGTTCTTTTTGAATATTGATAATTTTAATTGTAGTTTCTAATGAGACCTGCGGTTTTAATTTTCAGGTAATTTCCTAGAAGTGCAAGTTTTAATTTTCAGGTAATTTCCTAGAGAACGATTTTTGGACCCCCCCCCCCATGTACATTTTGTAAAATTGATCATGTGGCCACAGTGCCGGTCCCCTAGCCTGTGCTAGCCTCAGCGCTCGGCCCCCTAGCCCATCCTAGCCGCAGCGCTTGGCCCTGAAATTGTCTTAACCTAACCTAACCCTCAATAATAAAAAGTTGTGCAGAATTGAGTAGTGAGGGAGGTAACCCAACCAGGATCAATGGCAAACCCATAGATTAAACAGGTGAATACCCTTGTAACATAGGAAATAGGTATAATTGTACATGTGGCCGCAGCGCTCGGCCCCATAGCCTGTCCTAGCCGGGGCGCTCGGCCCAGAATTAATCTTAACCTAACCTAACCCTAAATATGTAATAAATCTGTTGGAAATGGTGTGATAAATAAATAAAAAGTGCAAGAAAATGCTAAATAGGACAGTAGGGAAATTAAAATGCACACTATAACTATATCTGTGTGCAGGATGTAGTCAAGGATCTAAGGATGGAGTCTGGACACGGTGAAACAAGGATCCTAACCCCTATATGCAGAATTGAGTAGTGAGGGAGATAACCCAATCTGGATCAAGTGCAAACCTATAGATTAAACAGGTGACTACCCTAGAAACAAAGGGATAGGTATAATCTAGTACATGTGGCCGCAGCGCTCGGCCCCCTAGCCTGTCCTAGCTGCAGCGCTCGGCCCAGAAAATTGCATAACCTAACCTAACCCAAAATATATATTAATTATAGATGCTAATATTAACATTACTAGTCTTATGGGTAGAACATGGGTATTTTTGACCGCAGTGCTAGGTCCCCTAGCCTGCCCTAGCCACAGCACTTGGCCCAGAAATAATCTTAACCTTACCTGACCCTAAATATGTAGTAACTCTGTTGGAAATGGTTTTGATTAAATAAAAGGACAAGGAAATGCTAGGTATAATAATAACAAATGGAAAGGCATATTATAACTATATCAATGTGCAGGAACATGAGGCTGTAGTCGAGGATCTAAGGACGGAATCTAGACGCGGTGAAAAAGGATCTTAAACCCTCCAAACAGAACTGAGGAGTGAAGAAAGTAACCCAACCTGGATCAGGGCCCAACCTATTGATTAAACAGGCATCTAAACAGAGAGGATACAAGAATGAGAGACTCTGAGAAAAAGCGTAGAAGTTGGTACCGTAGAAGATGGCGGAAAGAACAACGAAGGCAATGAGCGAAAGAGATTGTGAAGACTATGAAAATTGGTTTCTGGAATGTGAACGGGCTGCAATGCTCTGTTAAGAAACAAACAGTGGGGGAGGTGTTGGAGACCCAGGAGCTAAGCGTCCTTGGGCTTGTGGAAACCCATATACAAGAAGGCAAAGACCTGTCAATGTTCCGAGGATACTGGACTATGACAGTAGAGAGGGGGTATGGAGAGAAAGCAGGGGGAGGGATTATGACACTAGTCAAGGATGGTATAAAACATTCTTCATAGAATCCAGTATACCCAGAGACACCAGGGACCGAAAAAGAAAAATCATGGATCATACATTCAGAAGAGGCCAGGGTTGCTGTAGGGTTCGTATACATGGCAGCACAGGTACCCGGATCAGAGGGATACAGAACCTGGAATTGAAGTATGTACCTGAGTATACAAAAGGACCTGGAGAAGCTAAGGACAGACGGCTATGAAGCATATATTCTAGGCGATTTTAATGGACATGTTGGCAGCGGTGAAGGTGGTATTGGTGGGAATCTGCCTAATATAAATTTTAATGATCGTCTGCTCCAGGATTTTGTGTCAGTTAATACACTGAAGGTGGTGAATGCGGACCAGGGAGCAAGGAATAGAAGGGAGAGACAACTGACGCGGTTCGCCCTACCATATGATTATACATGCTTTGTCTATCTATCTATTTATCTNGAGGATGAACCAAATGATGACTTGGAGGAAGGGGATGAAATCCGAGTCCCAGGGAATGCTATCTTTACGGAGTTCAAAACATGCCTGGACGAGTTACTTGTCCAACAGACAGAGTATGATGAACTAAGCCTAAATAAGAAATGTCTCAGGCTGAAGGATGTATTAAGAAAGGCTGGACTGAAAATATTTGGTAAACCTAAGCAGAAGGAGAGAAAGCGAATTAAAGTCAAAAACAGCAAATCTGTGCCAAAGCTTAAGGACAGACAAAAATGGCTAGAAAAATCAACCAAGAAACTAACAATAGCTAAAGCAGCTCGTAGAGTGGCAGGAGCTATTTAGAACCAGGGTGAGGAGCATAAACTTAGTGAAAAAATGAGACTATCACAGGAGGTGTCAGATCAGTGCAGGGTGCAGAGTCTAGAAGACAAAATGAGGCGCAGAAATGAACTAAGGATGAAGACTATAGAAATCCAAACAATTTTGGGCACTGGTGAAAAAAGTGATGAAACAAATGTCGTCCTTAAGTGCTGTGGAGGATGCAGATAGAAACCTAATAACTAACAGGAAGTTGATAGAGGAGGTGGTGTTGCTTGAGCTGGGGAAAATTTACAGAGGGCAAAGATCCAGGATATTCGGCTTCAAAGGAGAACAGCTGGTCAAAGCGGCATATACAATGCATCATGAAGATCATGGAGAGTGGATCAGAAGAGAACATGTGAACACAAAATTCGAAGCAGAAGTGTGTGCTCCAGTATCTGAGAGATTTATCCAAAGTATGGTAAATAGTCACAAGGACAAGAGAGCACCAGGAGTTGATGAGATACCAACCCTACTGTACAAGAATGCATCAGAACTGTTTAACAGAAAACTAACAGAACTAGTTAATATGTGTCTTGAAACAGGAGAAACCCCCGAGTGCTTAAACACTGGCAAAATGACACTATTACACAAAAAGGAAGTGTCATTGAAAATCTTGAACAAACAACCTATAACAGTATCCAGCTTAATGTTAAGTGTATTTACAAAATCTATCAACTACAGAATGCTGAAGATATGTGAGAGAGAGAACCTATTTGGGGAAACTCAGTATGGCTTCAGACCAGCGAGGTTGACTACTGATTGTATTTTTCTCTTGTTGGCTGCAGTGAGAAAGGCAAAGAAGAAAAAGTACAGAATATCAGTAGCTTTTTGTGATCTACAGAAGGCATACAATTCGATTGACAGAGAAACATTATGTAAAAAGTTGGAGTACAGTGGATTTTTAGGTAAGTGTTGCAGTTGGTACAGTCCATGTATTACAATGATAATGTTGTGATCAACTTGAGCTGGGGATTATCAACTCCTCTATGGTTTACGCGCAGAGTTAAGCAAGGATGCGCCCTATCCCCCTTCTTTTTCGCTCTATACATTGCTGGATTGGGAATTAGCCTACAAGAGACAAAGCGAGGGATTGATTGGAGGAGCACAGCTGACCGGACTGTTTTTCGTGGACGATCTTATACTTATATCTAAGACTCCAATCAGAGGAATGTGTTATCTACTAGGGGAATTAAACCAGTTCTGTTCGAGTATGAAGATGACACTATCTGTAGGTAAATCATTTGTTCTCACAACAGGGGATCCTGGTAAAAACGGAGGATTGGTAATTCAGAGGATACACTGCAAGGAGTCGATAATTGCCAAATACCTAGGAGTAAATATTCAGCTAAGAGGCAGGTTTATTCTGCAAAGAGAGAAGGATGTGGTCTCCTCAGCACGAAGGTACGCTCACTCAATCATGAGCTTAACAAGAGCTGGACAGGATAGATCAAGATTAGCCAGGCTCTTGTGGGAAACACGTGGGATCCCAGCAATCCTCTACTGCTCAGAGGTTATGAGTTTCAACAAGAGAACAATAGAAGCCCTAGAGAAAATCCAGGGAGAGGTTCACTCCAAGTTCCACACTCAACTGCGCAGGTATCCTCATGGACTGATGCAGGACTCATGCCAATGAAGTTCAGAATATGGATGAAAAGGCTAGGTATTACTGGAGAGCAGTAAACATGAAACATTATCTCAGAGTAGTACTGGAGAACCCAGAGGAGGATGAATGGGGCAGAGACATTAAGGAGATAGAGGCTATTAAATCAAACACTCCTAATCTATCATTATCTCAGCTACGGGAGAAAGTGATTAATGTGGCAATTGAAGCAGTCCTAGATGCTAAACAAGATCTTCATTTACTCCAGTCTCAACCACAACCAAGAGAGTGATTCAAATTACTGGAACATGTGAATAACTCCAGACGCTGTAAAATCATAAACATACAGTTATGAAACATACTTACAGTTAGGAAATTGGATGAGAAACAAGTATGGAAATCAGTGGAAATCATGCCCAGTTTGTAGTACAAACTGGCCCATATGTTAAGCTGAATGAAGCCCATGTACTGCTTGGGTGCCCGGCAACAGCAAGTGAGAGGAAAGATTGTGAGATAGCTGAATATGTAGAGCAATACCAGGGAATGGCCACCAATTACATCCTTAGATGGTAACAAGGACAGGATGGATGTAGTAAAATGGATGGACCATACTCAACATCTGTGAGGTGAGAATTTAATTAATTTCAAATCAAGAAAATAATTAATATTAGAAATTAAAATATCAACCTCTACAGATGTGAGATATAAAGTATTAGTTTTAAATTGATAATTGCTAAATAAAAGGTGAATAAACGTCCCATAATAGTATGAAATTACCATTTGCCAGACCAAACTCAAGCAATTGAGAAAGACCATTTTTATTTTACATAGAAACAAACCGTCCCTTGTACAGGGCCTATGGCCCATCTAGGGGTGGGTGGGTTGGTGGATGTCAACCTAGGGGCTCTGCTAACTCAGGTTCCCGATAATCCCAGCACCCGGTACGCTTACATCCAGGGTTCAATAATAGAACATGCCCTTGGCGGTTTACAAACAAACGACCCCAGGCGTGATTGTACACGTATCATGAGGGGAAGTACTGATGGGTGTGGCTTCATACGGGGACTAAAAATCCCCCAGAAGTTCTGTTTAATAATAATAATAAAAAAGTAAATGTACAAAATTGAGAGGAGGGTGGGGGTCCAAAAATCGTTCTCTAGGACAGACCCAATTTTTACAACATATAAGGTTGAAAAGGACGATGTCAAGATTTTCTTTGTCAAATATCAATTTGTTCTCCGAATTAGGCAGGTTAAGCAAAATGCTCGGAGTTCCTATTGTTGAGTGATTGATGATAACTGTTTGAAAATTTGCACACTAATCATAATAAAAGTTTAAAATATTAAAAATGAGAAAAAAGATAAATACATTTTTCCAGTGTAAAAGTTTTAAAATACCGTTTTTAAAACATCATTACAATTGCTGGTCCGGGTGCATTCGACACCGTTTTCTTGTAATCATTACAATTGTTGGTCAGGGTGCATGTCCACACCATTTCCTTGAAATCATTACAGTTGCAGGGGGTGCATGTCGATACCACTTTCTTGTAGTAGTTACAGTTGCTGGGGGTGCATGTCGACACCATTTTCTTGTAATCATTACAATTGCTGGTTTGGGTGCATTTCGACACCATATTCTTGAAATCATTAAATTGCTGGAGGTGCATGTCGACACCACTTTCTTGAAATCATTACAATTGCTGGTTGGGGTGCATGTCGGCACCATTTTCTTGTAATCATTACAATTACTGGGGGGTGCATGTCCACACCATTTTCTTGTAATCATTACAATTGCTGGTTGGGGTGCATGTCGGCACCATTTTCTTGTAATCATTACAATTACTGGGGGGTGCATGTCCACACCATTTTCTTGTAATCATTACAATTGCTGGTTGGGGTGCATGTCCACACCATTTTCTTGAAATCATTACAATTACTGGGGGGTGCATGTTCCCCTCCTTTTATTGAGATTTTTTTAAAATGAAAATACTCTGGCTCGTTTGAAATAAATTTGGGAGATGACTTTGTTTTTCAAGTTATAACATAAAATATTAAATTAATTTAAGAGAATTTTAAGATTTATCTAAAATCCTAGAATTTAACAAAAAAATGAATAAGTTTGGGAAAGAATGAATTGAAATCTTATCCAAGAGAGTTTCATAATAAAGTGTTTAGAATTAAGAATGAAAATAAAATAAAATAAAAAAAAGTCAATCCACCAACTGTAAAATTTGTAAACCAAGCAATTCCCGTGAATCTACCGAGTTTGACAATCAAATTTTAAGGTGTTCATGAGTTATGGTCGGACAAGCAAACATAGATTACCACTTCATATTTATTAGAAATAACATATGTATAATGTTTATTATTAACATAATATTATCTGAAAAACATAGATAGATAACATAGAGACGTCACTAAAGATTATCTATGCAATATCCTACAGAATAAATTTCTTCTAAGAATCCATCCCACATGAAGGATTCATATAGACTATAGCTATAGCTATAGCGTTGCCAATGAAAAAAATTTGAAAAAAAATATTTTTAAAACAAAACTTTTAGCCTTTAACACCTCCCGGCCACCCATGAGTGTCCACAAAAAAATTTCAGCCCAATCGGTCCAGCCGTTTGGCCGGCTATAGGCAACATATATTATACGAATGTCTTGCGTTATATGAATTATTACACACCAGTCGCATTATTTGTAATGGGAATAACTGGTACACCATGCTATCTCGTTAATTTTTTAATTTTTCATGTTCAAAACGAGAAAAATATTTTAAAACTTATCATATCTTTAAAAAAGGTTGTATTTTAAAACTAAAACTAAATAAAATGCACTTTACTGCGAATGACTAATTAGTATTGAGTAATTATGCTAATTGTATTTTTTGGTTTTGTGACCAACAACATTTTAAAATTATTATTGTGGGGTAACTCCAAATTAACTTTTACTGACATACTTTTACCGCTCTAACTCACTTATGCTTTTCTGTAGTCCTTTATATTTACGTTTTAGCACTGTAAAGCATTTGTTGTTAGCTTTGGGTTTAAAGAAGTAATTGGCAAAATTCTCATCGATTTTTGCTCGAGAGCGTGAGACCTAATTAACTCACAGTGTATTGTACAAGTTAACCTTCACCAATAACGTTTTAAAGGACCCATTAAAAAAAAGCATGTACGATTTGCTATGGTACCTTTAACAACTTTATCTGATAAACATTGTGAAACATATCATCGTATTTCTAGCTTTAATTATAGTGTTAAATTCTGATAATTTCCCCGACAACTTTTTGCCGAGAAATGCAAAAGTCACTTTTGAAGAGGAATAATCAGGACTTAAAAAAAGTAACTTAAGGATATGTTTTTCATACTATTAGCACTTTATCAAAAAAGGCTTTTGAGGGACTGGGTACCGTTGTGAATTAGAAAATCCAATCTTTAAATTTGGTATGAAGCTGTTTTCTAATTATTTTATTCATTTATTAAAGAGTTATAAACCTAATCATGCCATATCCTGACTTGGAGGCACAGTAAACATCTTGGCAGGAAATAATTAAATATTTTATTAAATATTAATTTTAATAAAAAATTATTGGTGGATTTTCAATCACCAATCCAAGTTTACGCCGATTTTGCACTGTGGAGTTCAAGATATTCTGAAATTTTATTTTAACTTCTTTCTCACACCTAGTGTGACGTTTTTTGAAGATACTCAAAAAGTATTTATCAAACTGATCAAATTTGTTGACTTTTCCAACTAACACATGGTCCTCAATCAATGCTCATGCAAAGCAGGGCTTCTATACCTACTGCCGGAATGCCTTAGTTTACCTTTACCAGACTAAATCTATATTTAGACATACTTCCGGTCATTGGATTCCGACATTTTATAGCTCTTTGAAAAGCCTTGAACGAAAGAAAGTAGATGGCTAAATTTTTGCGGAGAAATTTTGCATAGATTTTTGCAGACTATTTTGGGTAAAAAAGACGTCAGCAGCTTTTTTCAGCACGTTACATCCTAGCTCTGTGTAGCATATATACTATATAGAGGTAATAGAATTGAGTCTTTGCCACAAACTCTGATTTCTTTCAGGAAAAGTTCTGCGAGTTCTTTAACAAATTCTAAACCATAACACCGTACCGACTTCGAGGCAGCTAAAGCAAGTTGTACAGTACAGAGACTAAGGTTGTGGAATAAGAAGTTGTACAGTACAGAGAGTAAGGTTGTGGAATAAGAAGTTGTTCAGTACAGAGACTAAGGTTGTGGAATAAGAAGTTGTACAGTACAGAGACAAAGGTTGTGGAATAGGATAGGTTACTCTCGATGCGCTCCATGTACGGAGAATGTTGTCTCCTAAGATGGAAAGATAAATACCCAATAAGACGTCACTCTCGCCTCTATAATCAGTGACGTCATAATGGGTAATTACAAAATTGTCCTTTTTTAGATACAACTCAACATAATAGAAAGTTTATTTGATATACACTAAAAAATTGATTTCTTCTTGCATTGAAAAATGATAAAAGTATTTTCATTTCTACTTTGGAGGGGAGGGGTGGGGGGAAAAATCCTGCAAAATCTGAAAAGAAAATAATTCTTTAAAAGTTTCTATGTTGGGGTTGGCTAAATTAATTAAAACTTGAAAATTAACTTTTTACCTGGCATCAAAAAGTCAGGGCAATAAGTAGAATTTGGTAGTTTTGCAATTTTGAGCCAAAATATCAAATTATATGAAAGTGATGTGATGTAGATGTATTAGTTATTACAAGGGGGGTGTACTCTGTGAATGGTTGGATGGATGGGGGGGGGGGAGAACAGGAAAACTATGACTTCTGGTGTGGGTCGATATTTTTATTTGAGGGGTCGTTCAAAAAGTGACTTGCGCATTTCGCCTGCAGAAACAATGTGAGGAAATTATCAGCATTAAACACTTTCCAAGCTATTTTCCATATTATTGATGAAAAAAGGTTTAAATGGTTCAGTTGGAGAACAGAAATGGAGGGTCATTTGAAATTACAATTACAGTGCCTTTAAAAATTTGAATTAATTAAGTTCAACCAAGATTAAAGAAGTACAATATTTATTTCGGATGGATTAGTTACAAACTCACATTGAGAATTACATTACAATAATTACAGTGTACAACTGTTTATCAGTACGTTACATGGTGTAATATATTCTGTGCATTGTTGTACAATATACATTGATCAAGAAACTTAAACATCTAAATTCTATAACTTTACATTCTTCAAGACAAGTATTATTTTATTTTTTAAGTGGCATGTTCGAACCCTAACGGTACCCTTGAAACCTTTATCTGATCAATAATGTGAGATATATCTTCGTGTCTTACATCGTTTCTGTAGCAGAAATGCACAAGTCACTGTACAGAGAACGAAAATAATAAATTTTCAAAGAGAATATTATGGATATCTCATACATTCCTCATCGTACAAAGCTTTTAAGGTCACAATTGTAAAACAGTCATACCGAACTTTAAATTGAGTTACTTGACATCAAAATCTAATCTTTGAAATTATCAAAATATCAAAATATTGTCAATATCAAACATGTTAAGGATTAAAACTTAAACCAAGGGGGGGGGGGCTCATGGAAATATAAATACCCCCCCCCCCCCCAACTATTGAAAAAGTTTATGTTGAAAAGATTGAATAATCCTGAGCCTGGGATAATCCTAAATAATATTAAACAACATACATTGTAGAAAAACATGGAGAAAATGAAACAATGTAAAATATAAAATTTTCAGTGAAAGGGGAGAATATTCTAGTGTTAACATAAATAATTCACTTTGATGTTTTAGAGAAGGACAGGATTTCAATATAAACATAATTTCAAGCAAATACCTCTCTTATTAGAATAGCATTGCTAATTCACAACGGTACCCTTTAAACCTTGGTCTAAATAGAATGTGAGTGAGAAATCTATAATCTATTCTTTGAAAATTTTGGTTTCTCTTAAAAGTACAGATGTATATTCTAGAAAGAATGAAGAAATGTTAAGAATTTAAAACCTTTTAAGATGATAGCAAAACAGCGACATTTTCCTCAGTATTTACAAATCTTTAAAAAGTTTTGCATGTCTCAAATGAATCGGAAATAATTTGACCACAACACTGCATACTCAGTTTAACTACCTTACATAGCCGACATAGCCGGTCTGTCTCTTTAATAAACTCAGAAAGAAGTTTAAAGTGGATCGATTACTTGAAAATACCTCTACAGTCCCTTTAGAGGACAGTAAAAATATTCTAAATATGAATTAATATACGAAAAAGAAACGAAAATAAATGTTTTTCAACTCTCAAGTCTTGAAATATTATTCCAAATCCGCTACAGGAGAATACAAATATTCATATATTCACAAAACATTCAAAATATACAGTGACATCAGTTTGTTCAATAACATTTATAAAAACAAATATTATTTATGAAAAAAGATGATTCAAGATTTAACAGTTTTTCCATAGTTTTTTGGGTTTCACTATAGCTATTTAATTACATAAATGGACGGATTGAGGAATTCTGTTTAAAAACTCCAGATTTTTAAAACTTACAATAAATAAATATTTGGTCAAAGAATAAGAATCTTAGGATTTAAACGTAAAGGAGTATATATATATGTTCTAAATTTATGAAAATCTAGTAAACTTGTTAAATTGGGTTTAAGCAATTTTAAACTTAAAATTCTAAGTTTCCAGAATCAAATATAAAATTGGGATAATTTTGATCCCTCAAAAATTAATAAAGGAATCGACTTTTCGCCCCAAACTCTGATTTTCTTATCCCTATATCTTTGGAACACAGTTTCGTAGACCTTAGATATGTCAAACTATGAATTCTGTTAGATCAAATCATCTAAGTTTGAAATATCAAAGGTTAACACAATCAGCTTGCAAAGATGTAGGGATTAGAAAATTTGAGTTTGTCGCAAAGTCTCAATTCCTTGAGTCCTTTTAGTAAAAGGACTGTTGGTGTTGGGGGGGGGGGGGGGGGGAGGTATATAAAATATATTTTTACCCTGTGTCATAAAAAAATAACAGATTTTTCTCATTTAAACACGTTTAACTAAACAAAAAATATCTAGTAACGATTAAAAAACAAGGTTCTGGTCAAAACTTGAACAATATTTTTCTACCACACAGAGAATAGAAACAGGTTCAATGTCAGGTTAAAGATCAGACATCTCCGAGATATCTTGGAGCGGCTTAGGTTCAGGTTCAACATTCTCCGGGTTCAATCCAGGATAACGTTTGAGGTTCATATTTATCCTTATCTAAGTTGAATTCAAAATAGCCACTAGCCAAGGGGGTTGATTTGATTAGAATGAGGTCAAACCTTCTCCGGGTTCTATCTTAGGTGCCATGATGTGTTTACTTCTTGTGGAAGGTTTCGATACAAATCGAGCAGCTCCAGGAGCCCTCAGGAGCATCCTGAATATAAAAAGTGGTTTTTACCTTTTATCCTTATGTTGACGAATCTAATATTTTGTACTTGAGAATATAAGATAGATAGATAGCAAAAATGCAATCATATTGATAAAAGAATGCTAAAATATTGACAACAACATTAAAACAAAAACATGAAGATATAAATCTGAAAAACAAAGTTGTACTTACAAAATCCAGAACATATTGAACAAAAAATGTTTAATGTAAACACAAAAGAATAAAAACAAAACAAAAAACAGTTTACCTTCATCGGAGGAACCAAGCAGTACATGTGATAACCACGGTCGCAGTCGTCGCAGAAGAGCAGTTTGTCGTCGTTCTCCGAGGTGCCGCAGAGAGTACAGGACTTACACTCGATACATTGCCAGGGATACTTACTTACACTTACCATCTCTCAAATTCT
>NW_019396128.1:343807-344432 GCF_000591075.1 Eurytemora carolleeae | reverse complement strand
TAAACTGTAGACAGCTAGGGTGCCCTGAATATAATATTCTTAGTAAACTGTAGACAGCTAGGGTGCCCTGAATATAATATTCTTAGTAAACTGTAGACAGCTAGGGTGCCCTGAATAACATATTCTTAGTAAACTGTAGACAGCTAAGGTGCCCTGAATATCAGATTCTAAGAATAGTTCATAAATTAAATAATCGTTTGACAAAATGTAATATTTCAGTTTTTTTATTGTTCTTAAAAAAAACATGAAGGTTCTATTTAATGATAAATTTAAACCATTTTCATTTTACATTTTTTTTCTTCCACTGTTTATAGATTTTTCTGTTTATGCAAATCTGAAAATTCCAATTTTTCAGGAAAACATAAAGTTCGAGAGAAGTCGTCAAATTATATAGTGGTATCCGAGAAACAATATAAAAATAATAAAAGTATATTTTTCAAGTTTTGATGCGTACCAACAAGTCTAAAAAAACGTTTTCATTTGTTAGGTCAGTCTAATTTGAAAAAGATAACATATGTTCTCAAAAATTAATACTTTGAAATTTCATGTGAATACGAAGTTTAGGAAGAAAATGCCAAAATAATAAAAATTTTCATTTTTGTTTTAAGTGTAGGGGGGGGGGGCC
>NW_019396128.1:293783-343735 GCF_000591075.1 Eurytemora carolleeae | reverse complement strand
TATTATTTGACAATATAGATGAGATAAATAATGGACAAGAGAGAAGATTTATTGGAATATTATTTGACAATATAGATGAGATAAATAATGGACAAGAGAGAAGATTTATTGGAATATTATTTGACGAGGAATATGAGATATATAATGGACAAGAGAGGAGATTTATTGTAATATTATTTGAGAATAAAGATGAGTTAAATAATGGACAAAAGAAAAGATTTATTGGAATATTATTTGACGAGGAATATGAGATAAATAATGGACAAGAGGAAGTTTAAGCATTCTTTGAAGGGGATGATATTAGATGATCAATTAAAAAAACGTTGATTTAATAAAAATTATTGCCGTTTACAAAGCTGTGCAAAAATCAGGGGGGGGGGGTTGGATACTTGGGAAAAATGAAAAAAATAGTAATTAACTGGCAAGTTTTCCACCATTTTCGATACTTTCAACCTTAAAATTATTCTATTTGTCCAAATTCAGTGAATAAAATCATAAAAACTGCGCGAAAACATACCTAACATCTGAAAAAAAACTATCTAGAGGGGGGTGATTTTTCAACAAAAATATATTATAGTATTATATACGTGAATGTGAATAATAGAAAAAAGTCAAACCTAGAAGGTAAAAATAAGCTCTAGGACGAAGAACAGAATAGAAAATTACAAAAAATCATCCGAAGGAATTCAGAAAATAGCAATAGCATAAAAAATGTATACTCTCGGTTCACAACGATGCCTTTAAACCCGTTATTTGTGAGCAATATCCATAATTTTCCTCAGTTAAAGGTTGAAAGGGTACCTTTGTGAATCAGGTGTTTATTAAAATTTTGTCAATAGTCCTTTTGGGACTAAATATAGTGAAGTACAAAAAAGAGGGAAGGGGGGAGAAAAGGGGGGGGGGGTTAACTAACTAAGGTATAATCAGTTACCGGAGACGAGGGGATCAGTTGTCTAGTTACTAGTTTAGTAAGATTAGTTTTTAATTTAATCATTGACAGTCTTTTCTCTCTCAAGTTCTTCACAGGGGTGCAAGCATCAAATTTACAGGAAAGAATATAAAATTATTTTTTTCTTTTTCCGAAAGAATAATTTCTTGGAAATTAGCGAGAAAATTTCTAGGTGACCACATTATTTTCATTTATTTTACTAGCAGTGCTTAGGATCCATTTAATTTTGATGCGGATCCGGATCCTGGATCCGCAATGGAATAAAATGGATCCGGATCCAGATCCAGGTCATTTCCTTTAGATTTACTGAATTTTTTTAACAAAAAATAATTTTCAATTTTTTTCTCTCTTATTTTTATCCTAAAACTTGATGAACCATTCAGAAATGAGGAAATTTTCATAATCTCTCTTTATTCAAAAGTTCATAATTGGGTTTTGGGAGTAAAAAAGTTTTTTATGCAGTTTTTGGTTGATATTTTACCCCTTTGATCCAGATCCTCGGATCCGCGTATTTTTACGGATCCGGATCCAGGAAACCAAAATCTTGCGGATCCAACGGATCCGGATCCTAAGCACTGTTTACTAGTACCCCACATTGTTATTATTAAATCTTTAGTTAACACTTTTCTAATCTTAATATTTTGCAGCCTGATGGTGTGTACCCTTGCCATTTCAAACTATGAATTCTGTCAGATCAAAGTTATAAATATAAAAGGTTTACGACATCATGTTGTGAACAGTGTGCACACCCCTGCAACGCATATTCATCCTTATCCCCTATTCTCTCATTACAAGGATCTCATCTTTAGTTTCAAAACAATAGGCTTAATCAATCGTGACGAAGGAGGATTTCAATATGCACTTTCTGTTTTGATTTCTATTTAAATTTGCATGAAAAATAAAATAAAAATTGATGAGGCTGCATGAATTTCAGACAAAAAATAGTGTAAATTAGAAAACTAAAATTGAGAATAATTCGTAATTTAAATTTCCCGGGATTTCTGAGTTAAAATACATTGACGACGTATTATAATGTGATAATACAAACTCGGCCAAATAACTACTAACCCAAACCAAACTATATTGAAAAGAGGGAAATATTTTCTCCAAAAATAATATTTTCCCCAGTATGCTAAAGGGGGGGGGGAGGAAAGAAAAATTTATCAAATAAACATTACTGATTAAAAACCAAACCAATTAATTACTCCATGTACCTGCACAAACACAGGTATAAACCAAACCAACTAATTACACCTGCACGTGCACAGATAGATACCAAACCAAATAAATACTCCATGTACCTGCAAGTGCACAACCACAGATAGATACCAAACCAAATAATTACTCTATGTACCTACACGTGCACAAACACAGATTAAAAACCAAACCAAATAATTACTTCATGTACCTGCACGACCACAATAGAAACCAAACCAAATAATTACTCCATGTACCTACACGTGTACAACCACACATAAAAACCAAACAAAATAATTACTTCATGTACCTACATGTGTTCAACCACAGATATAACCAAACCAAATAATTACTTCATGTACCTACAAGTGTACAACCACAGATAAAAACCAAACCAAATAATTACTTCATGTACCTGCACGACCAAAAATAGACAGACATCCCACCAAAATGATTTACTCTGGATCTACAAAATTCACCCCTACTCTCTCTAAACGTAACAGAGTTTGGCCGCTGCCCACCACGACAGATAAAAACCAAACCAAATAATTACTCCAAGTACCTGCACGACCACAGATGGAGCAGGCAATAAGCTCCTCTGGTCCTCCGGTCTTCTTGTTCATCACTGTATCCCCGAGACAGAAATCACAGTAGACGGATGAATCTGCCTAGAGGATTAAACATGATTAAACTTTATACTCAAGAGAGTAATTACAAGCAAGAAAGCAAACATGCAGCATGCAGCAGAAAGCATTCTTAATTTGACTATGGAGTTGTTAAAACACAAGGAGTGTCATTTTTTCTGAATTTCTGTAAACCTTCAAGTGCGTGTAAGTCGGAACAAATTTGAATTTGTAATTAAAAACAGGAAAATCATAGAATTGCATCATTGTATTTATTTTCTTGAGGGGGGGGGGGGATTCCAAAAGTTTTTAACATTTCAAAACCACTCCTTGGTTTCTCTACTCCATGGTAAGAACCTTAGGTTTAGGATTGATAACGACTGGTGTCGGCTCGTAGAGATCCTCCGGTGGTGTAGATGCAGCCTGGAGAACAATTGTATTAAAACCCTACCTCTTGGTTTGAAATAATATCACATTTTGGTTTGGATTAAACCCATATCTTGGTTTGGATTAAAACCATATCTTGGTTTGAATTAAAATCCTATCTTGGTATGGATTAAAACCATATCTGATTCGATTTAAAATCCTTTCTTCCTTTTGATTGTTTTGAATTAAAACCATATTTTGGATTAGATTAAAACCATTTCTTCATGGTTTGAATCAAAAATCATAACTAAGAAACTAGTTTGAATTAAAACCATATCTTGGATTAGTTTAAAACAATATCTTGGTTTGGATTTAAACCATAGCTTGGTTTGAATTAAAACCATATCTTGGATTAGATTAAAACTATATATTGGTTTGGATTTAAACCATATCTTGGATTAGTTTAAAACAATATCTTGGTTTGGATTTAAACCATAGCTTGGTTTGAATTAAAACCATATCTTGGATTAGATTAAAACTATATATTGGTTTGAATTAGAAGCTTATCGTGGTTTGGAGTAAAACCATATCTTGGCTTTGAAATAAAAGCAACTCTTTGATTGAACTAAACTATATCTTGGCTTGAATTTAAACCATATCTTGGCTCGAATTAAAACCATGCCTTGTTTTGGATTAAAACCCTTTCTTGATTTTATTTAAATCTTGGGTTGGATTAAGACATATCCTGGGATAGACTAAACCATAACTCTGCTAGGATTAAAACCATACACAGGCTTTGAATAAACCCCTAAATTTTGGTTTAGTTCACAGCATTTTTTAAAAATAATTTTTACTTTAACCTTGAGTTTTAGAATTACTTGTGTAGAAATATAACAGGTAATTCAATATTTTTTCTTTAAAGGGAGAGACCTTGCTATGTAACATATTTGAGCTGAAAGTGCAGTTTTGTAGAGAAAAACTTTAGGATTTACTTGATACCAATGAGACATTTTTACGATGTACAATTCTAAAATAAGAGCGAGAAGTCGTTTGTGATATTTCATCAGTTGTTTCAGCCAACAGAAGAACGTTTTCTTTACAATTCTAAAATAATGGAGAAAACATGAAACAAATAGTATTGTACAAACTAGTTGCATGTATAGTGTATACAAATAGGTTGAGGAAAATAATGAACTTATATTATTGTAAATAGGTTATTAAAATTAATTTTAAAATCTTGTTTGGTTTATGCAAATTCTTTCAGCTACGGTCGCTTGTTGGGGGTTTTCTTTATTTTAATTGTGAAGACGACAGTTTGAAGAAATTTACAAATAAAATTATAGAAACAGCAAGGGTAATAGTGATAATGAAATTATTGATTTTACGATTTTACTTCAACAGCAAATTAAATCATAAATATTTTTTTACATGTTTTGTCCATGTAAATTAATAATTGTGAACACGTTTCTTCTGCTGGCTAAAACAACTGGTGAAATATTACAAACGTCTTTACGCTCTTTTTTAGAATTTTACACCATAAAAATGTCTCATTGGTATCAAATGAATCCTAACATTTTTCTCTACAAAACTGCACTTTCAGCTCAAATATGTTGCAATGTCAGTCTCTCCCTTTAAACCTAAAAACAATTTTCTCTTTTTAAAAAAAAATTAAATCTAGGATAAAAAATTTAAATATTAAAATGGAAAAAAATGAAAAACATTATTGAAAAAATCAATGTCAAAGATATTGTGCAATGAACTGTAAAACTTTTAAATAGACATTTCAGAGAAGAGTTTGCCATAAAAATCAGAGTAATAAATAAAAAAAATTTAATACGGCCAATCTCAGATATAAGAATACATAGCAAGAGCACATAAAATGTCGTCTTGAAATTTATTTTAAAATCTATGACAGCTGTTATTATTCACCATTGGTCTGCACAAAAATAATGCTGCTGAGATGTTCACAGCTTCAAAGGGTTAAATACGATTTATGAAAATATATCCAAATATCATGACTTATAAGTTTTTTGATGCTTTTTATTTTTTATTCAAGGTAAATTAATAGCCCTGAAATATGCAGGATAGCAATGGATATAGTAAACTCGTTTTTCCGCGGCATCTGATCTTAAATATGTTGAGAATACGACATTATAAAAAAAAACTCTTGCTATGTATTCACATACATATTCACTGTACAAAATATTATGTATCTAATTTTTTGTAATAAGTTGGATTTTGAAAAAAAAATAGTTTTAAATAGAAATTCAAAGTGTCAGAGTGTAGTGATTAAACTAACCCATAAATCATGTAACTCTACAAAAATTGTCTCTTGAACCAAGGTTCATCTCTTTCTATATCTAATTTACTTTTATTCACTTCATTCTGTTCATTTCTTTGATTCTATTCTAAGCATGCATACACTCTAATCTGTTTTATCGGGTTTCTTAGTTTTTCTTCCTTTTGCATTTCTGTGTTTTTATCCTNCATATGGATGCCATTTTCTTAAGTTATGTAATCGCTTCTTTTAAGAAATTTATAAAAATGTAATTATGGCGGCAAATATTTTATAGCAAATATTGAAATTCAGAAATTAACTGTGGTTCATAAAACTCTGAACTGTGAATATGAGCATAAAAATATGCCAAAAAAAATCCTGAAAGAGAGGGAAAATTTTTTACAAAATTGGAGTCTAAATCTATGAAAATTTTCTTTTAAAATTATATGAAGACTTTTGTATGAATCTATAAATCTATATTTAGCAGACATTTTTAATGTTTAAAATTCTTTTGAAATGTTTTAGATTTTTCCCCCTTTGATGCTTGAATTCTACAAGCCACTTGAGTCTTTCAGTTTCATGACAGAATATTAAAAACGGAATTTAAAATTAGTGCTAAAATTGTGATTAAAAAGCAGACATATCTAGGTAGGTGCTACACAAGCCCTAAAGTGCTAAAAAAAATTGAGTTGTGTCAGTGTGTAAAAAGTAAAAAATCCGCAAGTATGCATGGAATGAATAATGCCGCAATTATTTTGAAATTTAATTCTTACTGAATTCTGTTGCTGTGGCGGTGTTTGTTGCTGATTCAGTGGATGATGTTGAGGAGGTGGAGGAGGAGGAGGGTGATGAGCGGATGGATGGGGAGGTTGAGGAGGAGGTCCTCCGACACTTCTCCGGGCTGACCGACTAGATCCTAAACGATATTTGTCAACTTTATAAAATCAGAAACTTCTTCTTAACGGCCGGGACTCCTAAGCGGGACCCGCCTTGCATTGATGACAATGCCCAATTCACAAATTACCATTAAAAGCTTTGTCTGATGTTTATAATTTTGAAAAGTGATTATTTTCTTTGAATGATCAGAATTAAACAATTTTAAAAATAGAATAACTATTTTCAACATAATTTGTCAGGTTAAAGTCAATGATATACCGTTGTGAATCGGGCATTGTCATCTTTGCATGATTCGAAATTTTGCTTAAATTATGCATAAACTTTAAAAAAACGATAATCAAATTCCTGATTGATAAAAAATATATCTGTTTAATATTATGATAAAAAAATCTGTTTTCTGTTTTTTATCATTTCTTTAACACTTAACACGTTTGATAGAATAACTATAATAAAAAATAGAAATGGCGAATATAAAAAAATATTCTTTTTTTTCAACTCAAAATATCAATCAATTTTTGTGCAAAGAATGACTTGATAAACACAAACAACAAAGAAAAATTCTTCAAATAAATATTTTTATTTTAAAAATAATCTTAGGTTTAACTGTCGCTTTTAAAAGCCCTTTTCGAAGATTTTGAACGATAATTTGAGGATTTTTCTGATAGCATTGATGGATTTCAAAAAAAAGGTTAAAACATAAAAAAAAATTTCCAGTAAATTTTTTCTCTGGGGTCAAGTGAGTTGCCACAAAAATTGCCCCTTTGGGCGTTTATTGGATAGAGACAGACAAACGGACAAGCAAAATATATTAAAAAAATAGAACTTACTGTCTTGAGTCGGTGTTCTTTCTTCGTCAAAACTTCTCTTTTTATTAGATTTACTCATTCCCTACAACATGATGTCAGAAATAGATTTCATACAAACTATAGTTTAGTTGAACACGAAATGATGTCAGAACTAGGGTTCATCAGAACTAGAGTTTCACGAAATATTCAACATGATATCAGATCTATGGTTCATCAGAATTATAATTAAGTTAAATATAATGCGACATCAGAATTAGGGTGCATCTGAAATATGTCATGATATCAGAACTAAGGTTCATCCGAACTATAGTTTTGTAAAATACGAGATGATATGAAAACCAGGGTTCTTCTGAACTATAATTTAATGAAAATAAATTCTAATTAAGCGGACTAATCCACAGTAAAGAAGAAATTACCCTTGTACAACAAAACCCTGATCAACACCTAATCCTCAAAACCTGCGTTGATGAAAGTAAATGAAATCTACAAAGTTTATTCATTAGTCTTTTCTAGAAAATTTGCGCTTGTTGGTATTAAAGATTTTATCATTTTTAACCATTGAGCTTTTCGTCGAAAAACTAATCGAACATTAAATGAAAATCCGAATTAAAATATGGTTTAATAAGCTTTAGAAGTTTTAATAAGACTAAGTCGGATACGGGTAGAAGTTTGAAACATCTCGGAATATTAAAATATCAAAATCAAGAACACAGGACCGAGCCCCCCCCTCCCCCCCTCCTCCGTTGAGAAAAAGAAGGAAATAACAAAAATTAGACTTCTGATCGAGGTGGGAAAAATTTACCCCCCCCCCCCCTATCCCGCAAAACACAAGAAATATTAAAGAGGGGAGGGGGTGAGCCGGAACACATCCCCAAAAGAAAAAGAATTTTTCTTCGTAAAACCCCTCCTTTAAAAAAACACCTTCTCGCTTAAAATGAATTTTGAATGAAATATCAAGCCATTTATTCAATTTATTTGTTAATTCTTAATTTTAGGAAAAATGCTCCAAAACTGTCTTTACTTTACTTATGAAGATTAAACGTTTATTTTTGGATTTGATTTTCTTTCTATTTTCCGCATTATTAGTTTTTTTTCTTATTTATATTTTTAAAGAAAATAACAATTCTTTAACACTTATTTTCAATTCGATTTGATCTTTTTCCAAAAAAATATTTTTGCTCGTTTTGCTGATTTCTATCTGAACAAAAAAATCAAAATTTCAAAAAATCTTCTTTTTTAACAGAAACTTGATTATCCATCAGGGTTAATATTTTCGTGAAAAATCAGCCCCCCCCCATTTGAAAATATTTTTCCCCCCCAAGATGTTGATAATGTTTTTAAGGGGTTTCATAAATTGCTGAAAATAAATGATTTTTAGGGGAACATCTTGGCTTTCGATTTTTCATTTTTTCCCCCTCCTACAATCTACATTTTATCAAAAATTAATTGGAAATAAATTTTTAAATTATACACCCGTGTTATCCATTCCATGATGAGGAAGGTTTTAATGAATTATAATATTGCATTGGATGATAAGAAACTATGTTTTGTTGAAATTTTGCCACTTGGATCGGGATCCGTATATTTTTCCGGATCAACCGGATCCAGGGAGCTAATGTTGCGGATCAACCGGATCTAAAACACTTTTTTATTCTATGACTATTAACTATCTTCTACACACTATTAACTATCTTCTACACACTGTTAACTATCTTCAACACACTATTAACTATCTTCTACACACTATTAACTATCTTCTACACACTGTTAACTATCTTCAACACACTACTAACTATCTTCTACACACTATTAACTATCTTCTACACACTATTAACTATCTTCTACACACTGTTAACTTTCTTCAACACCTTTTAATAAAAAAATAAAATGAGAAGTCTCTAAACTTTAAACTTTATTGTGTTTTTAACTTACCATTTTACTTTTCCCCATACTTCCCTTCTTTCCTTTTCCTTTCTTCCCTCTCCCACTCTCATACTCAAAATCTGAATCACTCTCGGGTTCGGAACCGATCGGCTCCTGCATTGCGTAGGCTTCGTCGTCGTAGTACTCCCAGGAGTCTTTACTCATCATAGGGTGGGACATCTCCTCGGGAACGAATACCGGCGCCTCCTCCAAAATATGCAACATTTATTAGATAATGTTATTTTTTTAAACGACATATTAACGAAAGACGTAGATATCTATATTTATGAAAACGAGATTTGCCAAGGATAGAAAAGGTGAAAAAAATGTCAGACAAAGGTTTTGGCTTTGTCTATATCATTCTTTTCAAATTAAATAATGAAGGACCCAAGAATATGGTATTAAACAAATTATCGCTTTTAAATATTTGTTTAAGTTCACAGCTTGTTATTTTATGTGATAAATTAAAAGCGTTATTCTATAAATTCCACGGTTGTCTTTAATTTAATAAAGTAAATGAAATAAGCATTAAATCGAGAAGAAAAAATTAAGAACAAATTATATAGATACCTCAAAATATTTCCATCTGATTTGATATGAAAATTTGAAAATATTGTAAAATTTAATTAAAATAAATTATTCAAATTAATAATTAAAGAAGAGAAATATATAAAAGAGGCGAATATTGAATAACCAATCCAAGGCAAATCAATTAATAAAACTTCAATGTTTCAGAACGGAGTTACAAGTCCTTAATGAACATTGTCAGCACTGACTTTTTCTTGCCATAATCCAATCCCAAAAGTTAATGGGCTTAAATGCAGGGGTCCATATAATTCTATCTGATCAATCCCAAATGTTGATTGATTGATTTATATTAGGGGCAGAAATAAACCATATTGTTATTGTAAAAAATTGAAAATATAATGTCAAGATGTAGAAAAAATTCCTTTCTGCAGAATGTTTACTGCAAGGGCGTGTTCATTTTTCTGTATATTATAATTTATCTCCTATGTTAAATACTAATATTTACATCTTTTAACACCCCAAATGCAGTACACATTTCTGAATTGTAGTACACGTACACAAAAACTTGTCAAAGTTCTAAATAACATATAAAGTGTACTTTAATGCCCCTAAATGTACTTTCAACCCCGATCCCATTTGGGATCAGAAATGGAATTATACAGACCCCTGCTTAAATGCATAAAAATATTTAATTTGTGCGACTAAAAAGTTTGTGCAAGCAGTATTATTTTTTTTAGAAATAAAATATAAAAGAAGCTCATATTTTGGCGACTTTTGTTGACAAACCTGTGAATAAAGATGATCACGTAAATTTTTTTAAATCATCCTTCCCATAGTTCAAGAAAAACTTTTTTGTTTTAAAGCTTTTTTGTTCCAAAGCTTTTTTGTTCCATTTATTTTTATTTTAAGCTTTGTTGAATAAACTTTGGGTCAGTAAATACTAAATATATTAATAATCTGACTTCTTTTCCTTTCATGGGCTCCTATGCAATTGGTGAAGACTTTTCAACGCCTTTTTAATACTCTTTACTCATTCGCAAACTGATGAACATTTTCATTTGCTGATTTGTAACAAAAATGTACTCATTGCCGAGAAAATCCGGATTTTATAAAAAAGAAATGGTTGCATGAACTTAAGGGTCGCACTATGAAAGAAAAAAAGTGTTATTATTACCCCGATAACTGGTGTTTCGCCGAGACTTGGCGCCGATTCTGCGATATATCGTAGATGCTTAGGTAGCAAAAAGTGCTGAAGATACTGATACCGTTTCTTCACCCATTTACGCTGCGGATAGGAGAGGATCTGGCCCTCACGACGACCAGGCATTCGCTCACGACACTTACGCATCATATCGTAATGGCGCTGCGCCACTCCGGTCTAAAACAAAAACTATTTTTATTCTATATTACAAATAAGAAGAGATAAAAACTAGTTCTATTATAATAAACAAAAACTTAAAGGGACTGTTAACTTAATTTGCAGTGACCCTTCATTAATAAAGTAGCATATCCATTTCACAACGATTTAGGGTTCTCTTTAAAAATTTGTTATTTTGAAATGTGATATAAAAGTGAAATTCAGATTGCTGCATTGGAAACAATAAAGGAAATTCGAAGAAAAAAACGAAATTTTCCACATTACTGTCAGCTAAAGGTTTAGAGGGTACCTTTATTATTCTAAAAATCTAAAATGCATGAAAAGAATTAATTTGAACCTGTCCGTCGACATATGGTATCCTCATCTTCCTCTCCTCGTTCAGCTTCCTGTTGAACGACATCGCGTTCTCGGCCAGCTCCTTGTACTTGTTCGTCACAAGGAACTTGTCAACTCTACGAGCCGACTCATCGTTTATATTTATCTCCAAACCCATTCCTGTCTGAAATTAGTAGAAAAATAAGAAAACATCAGAAAATGCGCCATTTACATCTAGACAAATGCGCCAACATGAATTATAAAATCTATAAAAACGTTAGAAAAGATAACACGATAAAATATAATATCACACTGTTCATAAAAAAGGTATAATCACAAAATTTATCATGTTCCGAGCATTAAAACTACAGTAAAAAATGCTTTTAATAAAATAATAATTTTATTAGATTTGTCAAGTCACCGGAAATTTTTAATACTTCAGCACTTTTTAAAATATATTATTAAGACTTTTTCGAGAAAGAATGAAAAAAAAAAACATATATATTTTCCAACCAAAATGGAGTTCTTCAAATAAAAACGTTATTGGTAATTTCTCGAGCGTGTGGGCTATTTACTCTGGTAGTTATTGATATCTTTAGTTTCACAGACTCGTGCTAAAGTTAGCGTATACCTTTAACATCGCAAAATTCAAATGTTAAACATTTTGAAAAAGAATGCGTAAAAAATAATTCTTCAAATGAAAAAATTTGACATCTTGCTGTAAAACAAACTGTGGTAAAATGTAATATATAAAATCGATTTAAATAAATTATCAAAAGTACGTCAGATCATTATAAAACAAATTAAAACAATATAAAATTATTTTATTAACATTATAGAGATCTGAAAAAAACTACCAAAACCCATTAAATGATAAAATATTTTTTTTCATCTATCTTGGACACATTACACTTCTTCCTCCGTCAATGGCCAAGGTTTGTCCAGTAATAAATGATGATTTATCACTGGCCAAAAACTCAATAGCTTTAGCCACTTCATCAACAGTACCTACCCGGCCCAGGGCATGTGTAGTTTTACTGTGCTCAAGAAACTTTTCATACGCTTCGTCGGCCATCCCAGCCTGTTTATGTACATTTGTTACAATAACTCCCGGATTTACGGCGTTGACTCTGACCCCAAACTCCGCAACCTCAAGGGCTACTGTACGCGTGAGTTGATCCACCGCGGATTTACTCATATTGTACGCCAGCACACCAGGAAATGCGCGAAGACCGGTTACACTGGAAACATGTACAATAGTACCCTTGGTCTTGATAAGATGTGGTACGCATTGTTGCGTCAGGATAAAAGCTGCTCGTGTGTTTATATTCATGCAATGATCATACTGCTCCGAAGTTAATGTAAGAATGCTCCCGGATACAAGAATACCGGCGGAATTGACCAATACATCAAGACCGTTCATCTTTTTAACAGTTTCAGCGACGGCCTTCACACATTCAGCCTCTATACTGAGGTCATGAGGGCAAATAAGAACCTGAGGACTGCCTAGAGATCTACATTGTTCTGCAATCTGCTCCAGTTTCTCCGTATTCCGTGCAACCAAGGAGAGTTTAGCTCCGAGTCCTGCAAGATGAAGCGCAGCTCCAGCTCCGATTCCGGAACTAGCCCCGGTGATTAAAACAATTTTATTCTGTAAATTGGACATATTATCTGAAACAAAATTATCTGTAAGTGTCTATAGGCCCGACTACTGAGAAGTGATACTTCTTTTATCATTTAATCTCAATCAGAACCATTGGAAATTAAAATCCCCGAGGGATTCAATGATAACCCCTGAGAATGCTACTCGCTTTTATTTCAATACCAACTGTAGAGGCAAAGCCTTTAAGTTCCACAATATCACATCCTTCCTAAATTAAGAGTTTTATTTTCGCCGCGCCCGCAGTTGTGTTGTGTACACAACAATCCTGGAGTGGAAATATTTGGTTTGGAAACTAAATATTATTTGTCGTCTTCGTAGGAAAAATATGTAAGGTGGATCCGCATTTGAACTACTGCCATTTGAACTATTGATCATTTGAACTATTGATCGTTTGAACTATTTATCGCTTGAACTATACGTTCATTCTAACTACTGATAATGACGTCATTTCCTGTAGTTCAAGCAACACATTATTTACTCAATTATTAAGTATGCATGTTTTAAAATTTTGATATTTCATGAAAAAGTATAATATTAATAATAATAATCATCACAAAATAGTTTTAATGATATCAAAAAAATATTTCACATGCAAATAAAAATGGTGGGATCTGCTTGTTAAGCTACCGTCGTTTGAACATAAATTGTTCGGGTTCCATTTGTATTAATTGGTCATTTGAATTCTTATTTATTTATATGAAATTTTCTAATTAGTCCCGAAAATCGTAATTTAGACCCGTTCTCGGTCTAATATGGTGTGGGACACCCTGTAGGTGAAACAATTGAAGATATGTATATTGTTTAAACAAAGAATGGACACACATAGATTAGCTTTCAAATGAACATAAAAATAGTTCAAGCGGCAGTATAGTTCAAACTAAATAGCGCCCAGCTATAGTTTTAAAATAATTACTAAAGGGACCGTTCACTTATTTGGGTAATTTGAGGGTAAACAATTAATAGCCTATATATACTATTCATTGGTATTAGTTTTACTTTTCAAAGACAACTGTGGCCTGAGAAAAAGCCGATTTATCATTCAGAATTCCAGCATTTCAAATTTCAAACATTAAATTAAATTGAAGTATCTATAATAGTTATTTGCGACTTTTTCTCTGATCATAGATATCTTTGAAAAGTAGAACTAATACCAATGAATAGCTATAGGCTAATTGGTTTACCATGAAATTACTCAAATAAGTGAATGGTTCTTTAAAGAAATTTGTTCAATTTCATAAAAGAAAGAAATAAAATTTCTAGACGAATTTTTAGAATTTGGTTGGGATTAATAAACACAATTGTGGTCCAGTGTTTAATTGTTTTTTTATTTATTATTTCAATATGAATGTTTTTGTAGGGGAGGGGGGGAGGGCGTGAGAGGGGCCGGTTACGGCTCTGTTACTATCAATTTATAAAATTCCCAAAACTAACACATTTTGTCTTTGAATATGCAAACCTGTGGAATGAGGTAAGTGTGAAAATGAGACACGGAAAAACAAATGTTTGCGAATTCACATGAAAACAAACAAATCAACCATTTTGTGTTTGTTAGTTAAGAAGATATATTCGTGGAGTGAGGATTCTAGGATAGAAATAGAAAAAGCAAGAGGGAATGGAAGGAAGGGGGAAAAAGGGAAAAATGAAGGAGGGAAGGAGGCGGGAAAGTGGAGGAAAGAACTTGAGCAAGGAAAGGAGGAAGGGGATAAAGGACTGGATAGAAGGAAGGAGAGAGAAGGACTGGATAGAAGGAAAGGGAGAGAAGGACTGGATTGAAGGAAGGAGAGAGAAGGACTGGATAGAAGGAAAGGGAGAGAAGGACTGGATAAAAGGAAGGAGATAGAAGGACTGGATAGAAGGAAAGGGAGAGAAGGTCTGGATAGAAGGAAGGAGAGAGACGGACTGGATAGAAGGAAAGGGAATTGGAAGTAGAGGAGAGAAGACAGAGGATTGAAGAGAGAAGGGAAAGAATTCAAGGAAGAGGAGGGAGGGCAGAGAAGGGATATAAGTGAAGTGAAGGGTAAGAGAAGGGAGAGAAGTGAAGTGAAGGGTAAGAGCAGGGAGAGAAGTGAAGTGAAGGGGTAGAGAAGGGAGAGAGGTGGAGTGAAGGGGTAGAAGGCAGGGGATAGAGGGGGAGGGGAGGGGAGGGTAGGAGAATGAAGAAGGTAAGAAGATTGAGCGCGTGGGAGGGTGATGAAAGGTGATGAAATAGAAAAGTTACCTTCATGGGGCTGAATATGGATAAAGAAAGAAATATAGGAGTAAAAGTAATTGAGTCCTTGCTTCAAATTATCTAATCGTGACATCTTCGCAACCCAATGTCATAGACCATAAATATTTCAGACAATGAATTCTGTTAGATTAAAAAATCTATGAAATATCAATGAGAGAAGAGAACAGATGGGGATTAGAAACTTTGAGATTGTGCCAAAGACTCATTTCCTTTTCAGATATGGATGAACCACCTGGAGATCATCAAGGACCTGAAGATCATCAATCACCTGGAGATCATCAAGGATCTGGAGATCATCAAGGATCTGGAGATGACGAATATGAGTGGATTTGGTCCCAATTAACCAGCTCCGAGTGCAAAGAGACCAAGGAAAATATAAGTAAATGTTAAATCATAATTCTGAGTTATTTAAAAGTTTACATTTTGAGATTAAAGTGGGGGGGGGGGATGGTGCATCACAATGAGCCACTCAGTGTTATATCTGAACCACAACATTTGTACTCCATGCCACACACAGCTTTGCCAAATGTCCTATGATAAAGCTATTGAGCTGGGAACTCTTGTATTATGGATATCAAGATCATTACTTGATCTCGATCTTTTGTTAATCTGCAGATTACTTTGATCTTTATTTGAATTCCTTCATGGTAATCTTAACCAGCCAGGAATACTTAAAATGACGATATGAAAAGGAACAGTTTTTTAAATTAAAATTGCCTACAGGTAATGGATATCGAGATGAAGCAATCGGGATTATATGCATTATCCAACACTAATATTCCCAGCTCTGGAAAATTAACACACAAGTCTAATATTTTAATTGTGTTCAGTTAAAGATCTGATGAGAGGAGAAAAAAAGGATAAATTGCTCGTATTCTGGGAGCAAACTTGTGCATGGAGATCTACTAGACAAATAGAAAAAGGTAGAAATACTAATTATCATTTTGTTATGACAGTAATTTCAACAAAATTAATATTCTTTTGGAAACGTATAGATTGACAGAATATATAAGTTTGTAATGCACAAATTGTACAATGTACATAGCATGTAATATTTATCTATACTAGGATTTTAGGGCGCTTCGCGTCCATCTTCTATTAAAACTTTTAATTGTGGCTTTATCTGAGAGCATCTTCTCTTTTTACAGTATAAAACAAAAACAAAATAAGTTTGCGGATTTCATAATATTTAAAGTCTTACGAGTCTGGGAAAAAATCATCAGCTTTGGAGTACTATTGCAGACCCCCAGATTCTCGTTGGAGACCTTCATACTTTCATTGGAGACCTCAGTTTTTAGATGCAAGACCCCCAGATTTTCATTGGAGACCCCAAGATTTTTGTTGGAGACCCCAATCTTTTCAATGAAGACCCCAGACTTTCGTTGGAGATCTGGGGGTCTCCAAGGAAAATCATAGGTTTCCAATGAAAAGGTTGGGTTCTCCAAAAAAAAGTCTGGGGGTCTCCAACAAAAATCAGGGGGTCTCCAATGAAAATCTGGGGGTCTCCAATGCTGATGATTTTTCCCCAAACTCGATTCTTATAGTTTTGTTTAGTGAAGAAGATGTACTTCTTGTTCCTGTGTATGTGTGTTGTGGAGGGGAGGGAGGATGTCCTCCTCTACCTGCTGGGCCTCGAGGCCAGGGTTGAAGTTCAAGAGATTGAGAAAGTAAACTCTAAACCTCTTGGTAAGCATTAATCCCAAACCCAACAGAATGTCATTTTGAAATGTTTAAGTTTTGTCGATAAACAATGTTCATTTTTTCAATATTGACTGTATGGTTTCCCAGCAGACATAACTTGTGAGAAAGTAGAGATCAATTTTGATCTTTGAATGCTATCTATACGGACGGAATATATATCAAAAATTTGTACAGATTGAAGGGCTTTTCAAAATGTGGTGTAGGCCTGCTTAAAAGCTTTTGATTGGCCATTACTCATTGCACACTTAAAATATAAAGAAGATCTTTACCATTTCTAAACTTTCATGTTTTGCGATACACCCTGTAAATATTTACTATTTAGTTCTAGCCTGTAAATATGGTCTTGGCTCCTACATTACACTTTTCCTCTCTCTTGGTTATACTCTCAGGTGAAATAAAGACTAGAATAATCTAACATTTGATCCAACATCCAAAATTTAACATCCATGATCCAACATCCATGATCCAACATCCATGATCCAATATTTATGATCCAACATCCAAAATCCAACATCCATGATCCAACATCCGTGATCCAACATCCATGATCCAACATCCATGATCCAACATCCATGATCCAACATTCATGATCCAACATCCATGATCCAACATCCATGATCCAACATTCATGATCCAAAATTCATGATCCAGCATTCATGATCTAACATCAGTGATCCAACATCTGATGATCCAACATTCATGATCCAATATCCGGGATCCAACATCCATGATCTAACATCCATGATCCAACATCCATGATCCAACATCCATGATCCAACATCCATGATCAAACATTCACGATCCAACATCCATGATCCAACATCCATGATCCAACATTCATGATCCAACATTCATGATCCAACATCCATGATCCAACATGCATGATCCAACATTCATGATCCAACATCCATGATCCAACTTCCATGATCCAACATCCATGATCCAACATCCCTGATCCAACATTCATGATCCAACATCCCTGATCCAACATCCCTGATCCAACATTCATGATCCAACATCCCTGATCCATCATCCATGATCTTACATCCATTGTTGCCACACACAATGTGCCCCACTAAAAATGACAGTTTTGTGACAATCAAGTGTAATATTGAATACTAGGCTTTTTTCAACTTTTAATTGTGGCTTTATCTGTGAGTATCTTATTTTTGTACAGTATAAAACAAAAACAAAACAAAAAGTTTGCGGATTTCAAATATTTTTTCGCGCATTTTTAAAATTTTACAAAAATAAAAAACTTCTAAACACAAATTTTTAAAATTTCGATCATTCATAGACCTTCCCTAGGGTCCCTAAAGGCCCCACACAAAATTAGGGCCCGATCGGTTGAGCCGTTTAGACGTTTAATGGATACAAACAGACAGACACGCAAGCTAAATTTATATCTAGATAAGTGATTTATTTTGACATACAGAAAGCTAAAGAAAATTTAATTAATATGAAGGTCTGTTTTAATGAGTTTTTTTTTGCGAGTGTTTACCAAGAATTGTTTGTTGTGGCATTGTTTTCTAGTCCACGTGTAGCAGACTGTACTGAAGTATTGTTTTCTAGTCCACGTGTAGCAGACTGTACTGAAGTATTGTTTTCTAGTCTACGTGTAGCAGACTGTACTGAAGTATTGTTTTCTAGTCTACGTGTAGCAGAGCAAATTGTACTGAAGTATTGTTTTCTAGTCCACGTGTAGCAGACTGTACTGAAGTATTGTTTTCTAGTCTACGTGTAGCAGACTGTACTGAAGTATTGTTTTCTAGTCTACGTGTAGCAGAGCAGACTGTACTGAAGTATTGTTTTCTAGTCTACGTGTAGCAGACTGTACTGAAGTATTGTTTTCCAGTCCACGTGTAGCAGACTGTACTGAAATATGGTTTTCTAGTCTACGTGTAGCAGAGCAGACTGTACTGAAGTATTGTTTTGTAGTCCACGTTTAGCAGACTGTACTGAAGTATTGTTTTCTAGTCCACGTGTAGCAGACTGTACTGAAGTGAATGGCTCTCAACGAAGAATGGTTCAGGTTCTGGCCTGTTTATCTGGTATACATTATCTATCTGCGGCATACCTTGCAGTTAGAACAGATAATATCCAGGTTAGATTACAATGTTCTTAAAGACGTAATTTCAAGTGACATGCCATTTGTAGAGTGGCAAATGTGTGGATTCACAACGGTACCCTGAAAACCTTTGTTTAATCAAGAGAAAGGCGATTTCAAGGAACTGAATTTTCAGTTATAAAAATTAGAATATCCAAGGAAAAACTCAATCAGACAAAAATTTAAGTGGTACAGTTGTTAATCGGTCATAGGACAATTAATGAACTATTTTTTTAACAGTTATTAAACAGTAATTCCACAAGTTTGTCCGTTCCGAACCTGCCTTTTACATGAAAAATTACAACCTTTTAATCTTTGTTATTGTTTTCATAGAATAGCAGTTCTTATGTGTACATAAATCAAGTAATATATAACTCTGAAAATCATCTCAAAGATATATCTATAGATCTGATTTAGTTTATAAAAAGTTCGAGTTCTGAGTGTTCTGAATGGACTTGTAGAGATCATCAATCATGTAATGATCCGTTCCTCAGGTATATCGGAGTTCGTACATAATGAATAACAGGATCGAAGTAGTTGAACTAGATAGGGTTAGGCATGGTTCAACTTTTTTCTCTAAAGTATTGAAGCTAGTGCACTAGAGAGGAAGTTTAACTAGGTCAGATAGTTAACCATTTCTCTAATTTAGATTAGATTTAACAAGTTGAACTAGCCATACCGTGTTCAACTTTTGACTTTTCATAAATTTTGACCACGGGAAAAGCTAATTAGTTTATTATAAACTGAAATAAAAATGCAAAATGCTAAATAAAAGCAATTGGATTGGTGAATTTTTTTTATATACACAATACAGGGTAGGAAAAATAATTTATTCTTCTGTGACAAGCTTTATAATTTTTTAAATTCAAATTCTGAAAATTTTATTTTCTATTTGAAATTTTCAACAATATATTGATTATAATAATAACTAGGCTTTTAGGGCGCTTCGCGTCCATCTTCAAATTTAATTGTGAACATGTTCTCTTTGTATGCATTGTAAAACAAAAATAAGCAAAAATTTCGCAGATTTTATAAAACAAAATTTTGTGTATTTTTTTAATTTTCAAAAATCGGATTTTGTTAGAGGCAATTTTTTGAAAATTCGATCATCCATAAACCTTCCCTGAAGTCACGCGAGGTCCCACAAAAACTCGAGGCCCGATTGGTTTAGGCGTTTTGACGTTAATTTGATATAAACAAACAAACAGACACCCATACAAGCAAATTATATAAATAGATTTCAATATTTATAGATATAGATAAAATCTATTTCTTAATTACACAATTAACATTGCCAATTTAAAAGAAAAATTGCCAACCTAAACAAAAACAAAAACCAATTCACATTTGTTTGTTAAAATTGCATAATGCTTAATAAATGGGTATTTATTTAAGTATTTTAGGTGCCTTGAGGTAGCAGACAGTACTCGGATTTATATGAAAAAATATAGAGAATTTAAAGGAGAAAATTTATGTAAATCTTTTGATAAAACAGTTTTTTTTTGCTGTAAATCTTTATTCTGGACCGGCATTTTTTTTAATGTTGGTAAAATACTAGAGATTTACTTTAGAATGGATACTTTTGAATTTATGAGCAAATCTTTTTAAAATTATCAATTTTTCCTGATTTTTTTTTTGGTCGAATCTGGGTTGTCAGCTAGCAGAGCACTGGGAAGATTAGGACATAGAAAGCCTGGCCTATATTCAGACAGGGAGCGTTGTTCAAATTACACATGGCGTCACCACACCTCAAAAACAAAGAAAGAAAATATCTCGCCAGAGTCAAGAAAAATAGAAACCTAGAAAGAAGAATCCTGAGAGGTTTGTTTACTCTACCGGCTGTGATACTAGGCCAACTATGAAGACTGGACTATTGTCAAAAATGCCAAATCCTGGAGCAACAAAGCCAACAACTCCCCATTTTGTAATGGGGTGCACCTCCAATGGGAAAAAAACTTTAAACACTATAATATCAGAGGAAAGTAGGGATGTTCTATGCTATGGGAGTCCCTCGATACCCTCCCTTCCTGACCTACTCCAAACTTCCAACTCCTACACCTCAACCCTACCTATTTGTCACACACAGTATTTGGAATTGAATTCTTAGTGGACAAATGTTGTCGGCTACATTTTTAAGACCAATAGACGTAACCAGGATTTAGACAAAAAGAAAATTGAACATGAAAAATAGTAGGGAACTCCGATGATAAGCTCTACACCATCAATTATCAATTTTCCCGTTGGCGAATGGAGAAATCATAGGGAGATAGGGTGGGGAGAATTCCCCCCCCCCTCCATTTTACCTTCATTGCAGAAAATATGAGTATGAGTTAAAGCACTATATTAACCTTCAATCAGCTTGTCAAGTCAGGCATTCTTGAGTTAGACAACAGACAAAACTGAAAACTAATCAGAATCAGGGACAGTTAACAGAAGGAAAAGAAAAAGGAAGGAGAAAAACGATGACAAGAAGAAAAATCAAAACAGAATTTGTCTGTATCAACTGCATCCAATTTATAAAATAAAAAATTCAAAAATAATAAACTGTAAAAAAAATTTTTGTTCGAATCTCTTAACTTTAACCAATGAGAGACAGGTTAAGCTGATTTAGTCAATTTTTATCCCAAAATACTTTTCATCTTATTTTTATATTAGATAAATTTTCTTATCCTTGTACAGAGGATTATGAGAAGATTATTTCCCGCGCAAATTACACATGGTGAGAAAGCATTTTTTCAATAAAATTAAATTAGGGTTTCGTTTTTCTCCGGACCAATTTGTTGCCGTTATGGACTTCGGACACATTTTCTGACGCTTTAGAAAATGAGTAACTTTTGAAATTCAGGGCGGAGCCTTTCTTAGCTGATTTTCAGCATGTCAAACTTAGCTTTGTGAAGCATTTAGGGTTAGATTTATTCTTAATTTGGTTAAGAAAGGTTTCGCCATTAATTTCCAAAACTTTTTTAATGGGTTATCATACTTAACAGCTTCAGAAAAGGTACTGTAAGGCCTTTTTTACGGATCCCAGTTGATCTGAAATATCGGAAACTCTTATAAAAAAGTGTTATTTTAGTAGTGTTCTGTTGGGAGCCTGTAGAAACCAACACGAAGTTAAAACCCTTCTCAGAGAACCCCAGGGAACTCAGAAATATTTTAGGTAGAATGTGAACCATCGTTAAATAGTTTAATGAACCATGAAAAACAGAAATTTTGCAGTTTGGACTTTGAGAACCCTGAATCATTTGTAAAAAATATCAAAACCCACAATTCCATAATGTCGTCTTCCAATTCAAATTTATGGGTCTCACTGCAAAAAAAGAAGAAAATTGACTTTTAAATGGATCCTTAAAGAAATCTTCCGTTAATTTTCAAAAACTTGCCATTCCTTGATGGAACGATGATTCAGCTCTTTTGGAGTCAAGAAAACAACTAAGCTTATCTGAACCAAGGTTGTATAATAAGGTTAGTTACTCTCGATGCGCTCCAATGTACAGAAAATGTCGTCTCCTAAGATAGATAGATAAATACCCAATATGACGCCACTCTCGCCTCTATAATCAGTGACGTCATATTGGCTATTTAATTATCTATCTTAGTAGACGACATTGGAGCGCATCGAGAGTAACTAACCTTATTAAACAACCTTGGTCTGAACGCTCAAATATATGTCCCAATGGGTGATTATACTTTTTGTTAAAACAATCATAATGCTTCAACCCCCTTTTCTTTAAATGATTTTTCCTTTAAACTATTTCTCTGAAAATCGGCCATTTTTAATCATTCTCAAATTTTGACGGATTTTTCTTTTTTATACCTTAAAAACCAGTAAAAATTTACCGAAAAATAAAAAGAGTTGTTTTTAGATTTTATTCTTATTATTTTTCTATTTCAGAAACCCTGAACAGTTTAAGTATCCTCGACTCAAACTAGCTTTAGGAACAAACCTTGTTTTATCATAAAGGTGTATTGTGTAAGGATAAAACTAAGAAAAAGGAAGGTTTTGTGTAAGGATAGAGCTGAGAGAAAAGGAGGTCTTGTGTAAGGATAGAACTAGGAGAAAAGGAGGTTTTGTGATAGGATAGAGCTGAAAGAAAAGGAGGTTTGTGTAAGGATAGAGCTGAGAGAAGAGAAGGTTTTGTGTTAGGATAGAACTAAGAGAAAAGAAGGTTTTGTGTTAGGATAGAACTAGGAGAAAAAGGTGTATTGTGTAAGGATAAAACTAAGAAAAAGGAAGGTTTTGTGTAAAGATAGAGCTGAGAGAAAAGGAGGTCTTGTGTAAGGATAGAACTAGGAGAAAAGGAGGTTTTGTGAAAGGATAGAGCTGAGAGAAAAGGAGGTTTGTGTAAGGATAGAACTTAGAGAAAAGGAGGTTTGTGTAAGGATAGAACTAGGAGAAAATATGTATTGTGTAAGGATAGAACTGAGAGAAAAGGAGGTTTGTGTAAGGATAGAGCTGACAGCAAAGGAGGTTTTGTGTAAGAATAGAACTGAGTGAAAAGAAGGTTTTGTTTTAGGATAGAGCTAAGAGAAAAGAAGGTTTTGTGTTAGGATATAACTAGGAGAAAAGAAGGTTTTGTGTTAGGATAGAGCTAAGAGAAAAGAAGGTTTGTGTTAGAATAGAGCTAAGAGAAAAGAAGGTTTTGTGTTAGGATATAACTAAGAGAAAAGAAGGTTTTATGTTAGGATAGAACTAGGAGAAAAAGGTGTATTGTGTAAGGATAAAACCAAGAAAAAGGAAGGTTTTGTGTAAGGATAGAGCTGAAAGAAAAGGACGTATTGTGTAAGGATAGAACTAGGAGAAAGTGAGGTTTTGTGTAAGAATACAGATGAAAGAGAATGAGGTTTTGTGTAAGGATAGAGCTGAGAGAAAAGGAGGTTTTGTGAAAGGATAGAACTAGGAGAAAGGGAGGGTTTGTGTAAGGATAGAACTAGGAGAAGGGGAGGTTTTGTGTAAGAATAGAACTGAGAGAAAGGGAGGTTTGTGTAAGGATAGAACTAGGAGAAAAGGAGGTTTTGTGTAAGGAAAGAACTGAGAGAAAGGGAGGTTTGTGTAAGGATAAAACTGAGAGAAAGGGAGGTTTGTGTAAGGATAGAACTAGGAGAAAAGGAGGTTTTGTGTAAGGATAGAACTGAGAGAAAGGGAGGTTTGTGTAAGGATAGAACTGAGAGAAAAGGAGGTTTGTGTAAGGATAGAACTTAGAGAAGGNTGTAAGGATAGAACTGAGAGAAAGGAAGGTTTGTGTAAGGATAGATCTGAGATAAAAGGAGGTTTGTGTAAAGATAGAACAGGGAGAGAAGGAGGTTTGTGTAAGGTAAGAACTGAGAGAAAAGGAGGTTTGTGTAAGGATAGAACTGAGAGAAAAGGAGGTTTTGTGTAAGGATAGAGCTGAGAGAAAAGGAGGTTTGTGTAAGGATAGAACTAGGAGAAAAGGAGGTTTGTGTAAGGATAGAGCTGAGATAAAAGAAGGTTTGTGTAAGGATAGCGCAGAGAGAGAAGGAGGTTTGTGTAAGGATAGAACTGAGAGAAAAGGAGGTTTGTGTAAGGATAGAACTGAGAGAAGGAGGTTTGTGTAAGGATAGAGCTGAGAGAAAAGGAGGTTTGTGTAAGAATAGAGCTGACAGAAAAGGAGGTTTGTGTAAGGATAGAGCTGAGATAAAAGAAGGTTTGTGTAAGGATAGAACTGAGAGAAAAGGAGGTATTGAGCTTGAACCCTTGTCAGTATCTGCTCAGGGATGAATGGGTTGGAAAAGTAACTTGGTGAGAAAACTATATTTTATCATTAATAGTTTTATATTTTTCAGTTTTATGTTAGAATGAATGATTACTCGCCCCAAAACCTTAATTTAAATCTATAACTTTACAACATAGACGTGAACATGTTTCTGTACTCTTTGATATTTTGATCAGGTAGAATTAATAGTTGGAAATATCAAAGGACTACGACATCGGGACACAAAGATTTACGGATCAGAAAATTAGAGTTTGAGGAGAGTAATCAATGCCTTTATTTTCTAAAAAAGCATCTATTAATATTAAAAGGGGATAAAACACCATTTTATTGGGAATTATTTGTACTGTATACTTACTGCTTGTGTGTGCTTTCTAGATTATCTTTAACTATTGTAAAGTGAGACTTTAAATCTATGGAATACGATGACGACATTTAAAGGGACTGTAAGCATAATATCAAGTGACCTTCTATGCTAAGATTAAATGCCAGATTTTTTACGGCACCCCTGAAAGCTTTATCTGATCAAAAATAAATTAGAAATTCATGTTTTTATTTCTTAAATTGTGTAATTTCTGTCGCGGTTTATTTGCGGAACTTGCGCATTTCTTTATGTTAGGAAGCAATGGAGAATCTTCCCCATTTCTGATCAGATTAAGGGTTTCCGTATAAATCTGGCATTGTCATCTTTGCATGGAGTGTCACTCATAATTATCTTACAGTCCCAGCAATCCTGTTTGTATCTGATGTTATAACTCATATATTTCAAACAGTAACTGAAGAATCAACTGTACTTTAGGGGACTGTAAAGGAAAAATGAAAGGGGGTATAGGCTGAAACCTGAGAATCTCAGGCGTTGAACGATACATATAAGACATCTATCTGATGTTCCTGTCTCGAGAAATTGACATAAAACTGTGTCAAAATTATAACAGAACGTATTTATGTTAGATATATGTCCGTATCACGTCACCAGAACTCCCTCCACATGGCAGTGCAGTATACTGGTCACGTGATACGGACGGAGACATGTGACAATAATACTGCACTGCCTTCGGTTGGGGTTCTGGTGACATAAATAATATTATCAATTATATCTATTAAAAATAGAAAATTATCAAATTCAAAGAATAATAGGAGCAAACTTTAGTTTCTCAGGCTCCTCTGGGATATCCTTGTTTTCAGATTGGCTGTGTATTTGTTAAATATGATCTGTTTAATACTATGAATCATATACAAAATCTTACATACGTTTTGGCATAATTTTGACACAGTTTAATATCAATTTCTCGAAGACAGAAACATCAGATAGAACTTTTATGTGTAGCTCAATCTACTCCTGAGATTCTCAGGTTTCAGCCTATACCCCCTTTCAGTTTTCCTTTACAGTCCCTAGGAATACAAACAATCCTCTTCTTTTTCCACAGTTTTATGGGTTTCACTGTAAAAAAATCTACTGTTTTGTCCAGGTATGGAAAGAGTCTTACATTCAAACTTCTGTACATATTTGTACAGATGCTGCTAACCCCAGTGTACTGTACTGCACATATATTCAGGAATCCATGGTATCAGCATCAAACATAGATAGTTTAAAATTTAAATGTATCTTAAAGGGACTGTAAAGGAAAAATGAAAGGGGTATAGGCTGAAAGCTAATCACTTTAGCTCTTGATCGCGACCCATGAAAGTTTTATCTTATGTTCCTGTCTCGAGAAATTGATATAAAACTGTGATAAAATTATACGAAAATTCATATATGTAAAATTTAGAAAATCTGAAACTTAAATCAGGTGACCAGAACAATCACCAATGGCAGAGCAGTATACTGGTCACGTGTCTCCGCCTGTATCACGTGACCACTTTATTGCACTGTCATTGGTGGAATTTCTGGTCAAGTAATACGGACTTATAAATAATATTATGAATCAAATCTATTAAAAATAGAAATAACAAATATAAAATTAGAATTGGAGTAAACGTAAGTTAGAATTAGCTTTCTCTGGGATATCATCTTTTCAGATTGGTTGCTTATTTGCTGAATTTGATCTATCTAAACCCACTACTTTTATACAAAATTGTATATATATTAATTCTCGTATAAAGGAATTGAGTCTTTGTAACAAACTCTGATTTTCTAATACTTATATTTTTTCCACCTGATGGTGTAAACCTATGATATTTCAAACTTAGATTTTTTCATCTAACAGAATTCATAGTTTGAAATATCTATGGTCTACGGCATTGGATTACAAAGATATAGAGATTAGAAAATCATAGTTTGTGATAAAGACTCAATTCCTTTGACAAAGTTGTATATCAATTTCTCGAGATAGGAACATCAGATATAACTTTCATGGGTCGCGATCGAGAGCTAAAGTGATTAGCTTTCAGCCTATACCCCCATTCATTTTTCCTTTACAGTCCCTTTACTATACATTGTTTTAAAAAATCAAATAAATTATTGATTGTATAAATATACGTTTAAAAATGTTCAGTAAGGCATTTATACATTTCGTATTGTTTTTGATTCGAGTCTCATTCAAATCATCAAAATACTAAATTTACAAAATTACATTAAAGGAATTGATATTTTGCCACAAACTATTATTTTCTAATCCATATATCTTTGCAACTCAATGTCGTAAACCTTTGATATTTTAAACTAAAAATTTATTAGATCAAATAGTCAAGTTTGAAATATCAAAGGTTTACACCATTAGGTTGCAAAGATATAGGGATTGGAAACTTTGTGTTTATGACAAAGACTCTATTCTTAATGAAATTGTTAATCTAAGAATTTGCTAGATGTATTCTACAGTTTCCTTGTACGTCTCTAAAATTAACGGAAATTATAACATTTTTTCTGCCCACCTCTCCTTTTCTTATTTTTCCATGGCTGTGATATCCATGTTAAAGTTTGCCAGGCTTATTTTGGAGGATTTGAAGGACATTTTTCAACCTCGGTGGGTTCACTCAATTTTAAATAAAGTTACAAGGTAACAAGATGTTTCTTATCAATTTTTTTCTTCTTTATTCTGTTTGCTAATTGTTTATCTGAATTTCTTTTAAAAAGACCTATGGGATTGTAATATTTCTTATGTTTAATATCTCCCCCTTGTATTCACAGATGGAGTAGGTTTAATATATTTACAAATCTGGATTCTCCATTGAACAGATGTATCTCATACTTTTTCTCCATGATAGGTCAGATGATAACTATAATAAGTTTAGGGATGACTTTTCTTCTGATAGAAGCAGTCCTTGCTCCCTTCATAAACCTTGATAAAAGTCCGCATCCACGAGATTTATTAGTTCTCAGGTCTAGAATAATTGTATTTTATTATTGCTCAATATTTATGTAGGATTTCCACAAATGGCGATTTTTTCTCGACAACTTTTGTTTGCTGTAATATTTCACATCGTAACTCTAGAATAATAAACATATCTATTCCATAACATTTTAATCCAAATTGTAACTTTTCAATTTTATCTATAATCTTTTACCAATGGAAGACGGGTTGGAGTTAAACTTTAATTTATTTGAACCGGATTTGAACTAATCTGTCAACTTAAAAGTTACTATCTCCTGTTTAAAATCAAGGAAAAAAAATTAAGTTTAAAAAGATCTAATTCTAATAAATTGTTCAGATGGTATCACATGGCCCTGCTTGTCCTTACACTCTCCTTTTTCTACAGGTCAATTATTCTTTTAAAAAATATTTTAAAATAAATAAAGTTTAATTTTCTATAGTGAAATTACTAAAAATATAAAATATTTAATTTTTAATCAACAAATTATCAAAAGTAATTAAAAAGGGAGTGTATCCGTAATTTCAAGTAAACCTCCACTTATAGAGTGACATGTCTGTTTACAGTGGTACCCTTTAAACCTTCTTCTGATCAAAGATAAATGAGATATACTTGTTCTCCTAGCTTATAGTTGATTTTTCCATTCTGGGACCTCTTTTTAAATTGATTGGAAGATTTATGCAGCAGAGAAAAATAAGGACATTTTATGAAATTTTTAAAAAAGGGTCACTTGAAATTCTTTCAATCAAAACTGTGTTTAGAGAGTTAAGTGAGATGGCCCTGCTTCGTAGCTGGAGAATTTTTCATCTTGGTTTCTGGCAGGGGGGTTGCGCCCCCCCCTCAACACATTCAAATCTCATATGCATAATTTATATATTATTTAAACTTTAAAATCCACCATCCTAGAAAAAAAGTTAAAAATGTAGGCACCTAAGGAATTGAGTTTTGCAATAAACTCAAATTTTCCAATCCCTATATCTTTGCAACCTGATTTGTCAACCTTTGATATTTAAAACTTAGACTATTTGAACGCATAGAATTCATAATTTACAACATAGGGTTGTAAATATATAGGAATTAGACAATTCTGAGTTTGCGGCAAAGAATCCATTCCATTTTATACCATAGGATGGCGACTGTTACTATTTGCTTATGTTTCTCAATGGAATCAATAAAACTAGGAAATAGGATGGCGTCTGTTATTAATTAGCTTATGTTTCTCAGTGGAATCCATAAAACTAGGAAATATGATGGCGTCTGTTACTATTTGCTTTATGACAATATCAAATAAAAAAACGAAGAATGATGTTTGAATGATACCTAGCCTTGCAAATTTTTTTTTTACATTTACTAAAAAATTCCTCAACCTTTACCCCATAACCTCACTAAATCTATTAGCGTTTCGTGGCAAACCTTTCTTGCTTATTAGGGGAGGGGGGGGGAGGGAGCCTCAGATAGCGCTCCTTTTTAGTTCTAATGTCATTCTTTTAATGATTGGTGTTTAAGTTTAACATAAATTTAATTTTAATATTTTAGGTTACCAATATTTATATTTTAATATTTTAGGTTACCAGTATTTTATTTTAATATTTTAGGTTACCAATATTTATTCGTCCGNACTGTACACAATCTCACAGCTTAAAGGGACTGTACACAATCTCACAGCTTAAAGGGACTGTACACAATCTCACAGCTTAAAGGAACTGTATACAATCTCACAGCTTAAAGGGACTGTACACAATCTTCACAGCTTAAAGGGACCCCTCATTTGTAGAGTGGAATGCCCGATGCACAACAATACCCTTTTTCTAAGAGACAATCATTAGAACTTAGGATGTAAATCCTTTAACTGAAGGGTCATTTTCAAATAACGTGGATAAGCTTGTGTTGCGCCATTTTTGTTGATAAACAGGTGAAGAGCTTTTCAAAATTGCAAGTTTTAAAAGAAGGTTGAAAAGTGCTATAGGATGAACTAAAATAAAGCTACATATTGAACCTACTCACAATTCAATCATGTTGAATGCATATATCCTGTTCACTTTCTTCCGCACTGCTTTAGTTAGAAAAATTCAATTTAACTCATTTTGATTCAAACTAACCGGATATATCCGTGTAGAACGAACTGTACGGTGTCGGAGCTCGAGGTGAGCCCCTCCCTGATGTATGAGAACGAGATCATGTGGACCAACACCTTGTTCTCCGTGTCCACCACCATCTCCTATATTCACTTCTTATACTGGCTTCAGCTTAATCCAAGCATAGGACCTGTTGTTATATCAGCTAGTCAGGTATCTATCTATATCAGCTAGTCAGGTATCTATCTATATCAGCTAGTCAGGTATCTATCTAAAACCTAAAATTTTAATGATGGAGAGCCACGCGAATGTTCTTATCTTGGCTTTGAGGTCTTAAGTTGAGTGGGTCGACTTTTACAGCGTAAATTTAGTTTCGGCTGGTAAAAATTGACCAAGTGCGGGTAAACGGCGGGAGTAACTATGAGAACTATGAGCAACGCTGGGTTCCCAAGCTAGTATCCTTAATGATCTAAAGGTTGCAAGCTCCGACAAAAAAAATCGATGAAAAATTGTCAATCACTTTTAAAAAAATGAAGCTAAAAATAGGTTATTCGTAGTTATAAGACGTAAATGGCTTGGGTTACAGCAAAGTATAAGTGAGTTGGTAAAATTAAAGAGCAATTTAAATATTAAGTCACACAGTCTTGAACAATTATAAAATTTTTTGTAGCTGCCCGGATCTATGTGGAGGAATCGTCTTTATTCGTTGACTTCTATCAAATGACAAAAAAGTTTATTGTGGCTCCTAAAACCCTTACAAGTCATAAAACGTTTTATATACATTTTAAAAAAGTGAATATTTGAAAATTATCTTTTTTTCCATCTCATGATCTAATTTCGTTTCCCTTTTGTCCATTTGACAGCCCAAAATTTTTTTTTAAATAATCATTTTTGTTTGTTTATTTTCTTGTGATTTTTAATAGTTTTTTTAAATCGATTTTGATGGTTATTATATCGCTAGGACTGACGAGGATGAACCCAGACCGAAATATATTTGCAATAAATATGGAACAAACATCGTTTTATATACATCTTTGTCTTTACACAGCTATTAACGAACAACGACAACCTTTAAGTCGTCACTCAACGACCATGTTTAGTGGGACACACTTTAGCTATGGGTTAACACAAAATATCAGAGAGCACTGTACTAATTTTCTTCAGCCTTTTTTTAGTAAATTCATAGACTTTGCACCTTGTTTCTTTATAAAATTATTAAGCATCACTCCTGTATGCCGAGTCCATTAGCGCCTAATCCAATCAGGGTTCAGTCATATGTTTGTTGTCTATTCTGAACCAATAGAAATTGTATGGCGGTAACAACTATCTTTCTATCTATCTCATTATCTTGTTTGTTGTCTATTCTGATCCAATAGAAATAGTATGGTGGTAACATCTATCTTTCTATCTATCTCATTATCCAATTAGAGGTATGAATCCTTCAATCGGCGCTATCAGTAAATGAAAATAATTACTTTTACTCAAACTATAGTTACCTTGCCAGTAATACAGATTATATTGATGGCATAAAACTAGATTTAATTCGTCTATATTTGTAGAGTTTAATAAAGTTAATAAAGTCTCATCCTTTTTGGATACCCCTGCAATAAACAGGGAAGGATTGGAATATTGTTTAGATAAAAAATCCAATAAAAATGGTTGTTATCTAGGTTGTAACAGATGTTTTGACGATCAGCAGTATGTATCTGATTCTTCTCTGTGCATTCGCCTCCGGGATCATTTTTATAATCGGGACGGAGAAAATTACGGAGAGTATTGATTTCAAACCTTTAAACTCCTCTGCTCCGACCCCTCTTCAACTCTATTCAGGTAGTGCGGTCAACTCACGTAGATTTAACGGTTCGATCCTCCAGGGAACTGTGACCTTTGATGACGATTTGGCCGATTAAGCATCTATATTTTAAACAGATTGTTCTATATTTTAAACAGATTGTTCAATATTTTAAACATATTGTTCTATATTTTAAACATATTGTTCTACATTTCAAACAGATTGTTCTATATTTTTAACAGCATCTATGAGAATTACTTCTGAAAAACTAAAGATAAAAACAATTTCTTTGAGGTTCTAAAATGTAAATATTTAGGGATACAAAATAGTATAAGTGAGTTTGTGCTCTGGGCGGAGCGATACTTTAAAGTTGAACAAGTCTTTTCATAGCAATCAATTTGATCCAAGTATTTTTATAGAGAGCTTCTGGTTGACTGTTGAGTCCTTGTTCTGGTCGTGGTTAGGACCTGGAGAATCAGATTTGCACATAACAGGTTCAAATTCAACGTTTTGGAGCTTTCGATAGATTCCGCAAAAATCTAAGATTCTCTGTAAGATTGCTTTTATTAAATTGAACAACATTTCTACTTTTTCTCAATATATTAAACAAAAACGAGAGGTACTCCAAAATAAAATAGGATCATCATGTTTTAAAATTGTATTTTCAACAAGTTTGCTGATATAAATTGGACAAAATTTCTACTTTATCTCATGATATTAAACAACAATTCTTTTTCGTTTGTATGTCAGAACAAAAAAAAAGGTTTTTGATCTTTTGATAAAATTGTATTTTCGACAAGTTAAATTGTGTACATGGAAAAAAAGCTAACTTAATTTTGAACTATGATGAGAAAGTGCAGATTGCCCAGAAGTAATATTTTTTCATCTGATTTCCTAAATTTTCATTTGATTATTAAAAACATTTATTTTATTTTATTTTAAATTCAATATTCTGAAAATATGTTTTAGGGAATTCCTCCCGAGCAATTCTAGTGAAGGTTCTGGTTGGAATTTATCAGGTAAAATTCTAGTGAAGGTTCTGGTTGGAGTTTATCAGGTATAATTCTAATGAAGGTTCTGGTTGGAATTTATCAGGCAAAATTCTAGTGAAGGTTCTGGTTGGAGTTTATCAGGTAAAATTCTAGTCAAGGTTCTGGTTGGAATTTATCAGGTAAAATTCTAGTGAAGGTTCTGGTTGGAGTTTATCAGTTAAAATTCTAGTGAAGGTTATGGTTGGAATTTATCAGGTAAAATTCTAGTGAAAGTTCTGATTGGAATTTATCAGGTAAAATTCTAGCCAAGGTTTTGGTTGGAATTTATCAGGTAAAATTCTAGGCAAGGTTTTGGTTGGAATTTATCAGGTAAAATTCTAGTCAAAGTTCTGGTTGGAATTTATCAGGTAAAATTCTAGTGAAGGTTCTGGTTGGAGTTTATCAGTTAAAATTCTAGTGAAGGTTATGGTTGGAATTTATCAGGTAAAATTCTAGTGAAAGTTCTGATTGGAATTTATCAGGTAAAATTCTGTTCTGGTTGGAATTTATCAGGTAAAATTCTAGTGAAGGTTCTGGTTGGAGTTTATCAGTTAAAATTCTAGTGAAGGTTATGGTTGGAATTTATCAGGTAAAATTCTAGTGAAAGTTCTGATTGGAATTTATCAGGTAAAATTATAGCCAAGGTTTTGGTTGGAATTTATCAGGTAAAATTCTAGCCAAGGTTTTGGTTGGAATTTATCAGGTAAAATTCTAGTCAAAGTTCTGGTTGGAATTTATCAGGTAAAATTCTAGTGAAGGTTCTGGTTGGAATTTATCAGGTAAAATTCTAGTCAAGGTTCTGGTTGAAGTTTATCAGGTAAAATTCTAGTCAAGGTTCTGGTTGGAATTTATCAGGTAAAATTCTAGTCAAGGTTCTGATTGGAATTTATCAGGTAAAATTACAGAAATCAAATAACATCTAATTAAAATAATCAAAGTAAAATCGGAAAGATCGCTGCATCATATCCTTTAACCAACTTATTTCAAATGATCACATATAATCATATTCTTGAACATCATTATTTCAGGTGATCGCTGTGATCGTGTTCTTGAATCTATTGATCGCCTCTATGAACAGTACTGTGCAGAAGATTCAGGATAAGCAGGCGGTGTACTGGAAATATGCCAGAGCAGGTATTCTGTACACTGTACACTCTACACTCTACACTCTATTCTCTAGACTCTACATTGTCTATTGTACAGTGTACACAGCAATTTTTTTTAGTAACATAATTTGTATGTAAATTAGTTCAAAATAAAAAATTTCTAAATTTATGCTTTTTACAAGCTAGTGTAACATCTTCTTAAAAACATTTCTTAGATGAACTTTTTATTTTTAGAAGTTTGGATGAGGTTTTTTGACAAGGAGACTGCCCTTCCACCCCCCTGGAACCTTTTCTATCTGATCAGAGTCATTCCAAGGTTTACTGTTCATTTTTTCTAATCTTTAAAAATCTAAAAATATACAGTGAACCCCAAGAATAATTCAAAATAATTTAATTCGCATATATGTAAAAAAAAAAATAGTTAGAAACAATGAAGTTTTCAGTAAGATTTGATGATTTGCTTTATTTTTTTTAGAATAATACATAATATAAATCTTTGAAAGGAATTGAGTTTTTGTCACAAACTAAAATGTTTAAATCCCTATATCTTTGGAACCTGATGGAGTAAACCTTAGATATTTCAAACTTAAATTATTTGATCTAACAGTATACTTAGTTTGAAATATATTGGGTCTAAGACATTGGGTTGCAAAGATATAGGGATTTGAAAATCAGAGTTTGTGGCAAAGACTCAATTCCTTTACAAACTAAAATTTGTCTTCCATTGAAAAAATGTTGAAATTTTTTTCTCAAGTATTTTTTAAAGCATCTTTTTCAGTGCTAAATCAATTTCTTTGGTTTTTAAGGATTAAAAGAATTGAGGTATTGCCACAAGATCTGATTTCCTAATTTCCAAATATCTTTGCAATGCAACCTAATGGTTTAAATCTTTGATATTTCAAACTAGAATTTTTTGATCCAATATAATTCATAGATATAGAGATTAGAAAATTAGAGTTGTGGTAAAAACTCAGTTTCTTTCCATTATTGCTATGTTTAGACTGCTAAAGAGTTTGAGAGCAAGGTTATGTGGAAGAACTACGACAAAAGAGAAGAAAATTTCTGAGAATTATCGAACCTTGATAATATTATTGATTCGGAGAATTCAATTGAAACCTAATCAAGAACTACATTTATATCAATAGAATAGAGCTCGGATCTTTTGTATTGTTAATCGCTACAGAAACCATTAATCCTTTGTGTTTATCTGTTTTATGGTTTGAATAGACTACATAGAATATTGAAAAGACTACATCTAGAGTTCTATCTGTATTGTTGTTAATCTATGAACTACACTTTGACAAGTTAAATCTGTGAACTTTAAATATTTACTGTTCAAAAAAGTAAATGGAAAAATTGGTTTTTGTCTTTTATCTTTAAAATTATTTGCTGAAATCAAATTTCAACCTACTTAAAGGGACTGTAAAGGAAAAATGAAATGGGGTATAGGCTGAAAGCTAATCACTTTAGTTCTTGATCGCGACCCATGAAAGTCATATCTGATGTTCCTATCTCGAGAAATTGATATACAACTTTGTCAAATTTATACGAAAATTAATATATATACAATTTTGTATAAAAGTAGTAGGTTTAAAAAGATCAAATTCAGCAAATAAGCAACCAATCTGAAAACGATGATATCCCAGAGAAAGCTAATTGTAAATTAGGTAACACAGTTTTATATCAATTTCTCGAGATAGGAACATCAGATATAACTTTCATTGGTCGCGATCAAGAGCAAAAGTGATTAGTTTTCAGCCTATACCCCCTTTCATTTTTCCTTTACAGTCCCTTTAAGGATGTGGGATTCTTGAAACAATAACCACAAAACTCTCCTAGTCATGACATTTCAAAAATTTATTTGTCCTTGTTTGTGCTGTCAATATTACCGAAGAATTTCGTTCAGATTTTGATTTGTTTAATGAAACCAACATTGTCGAAATCTGAAGAAAATTCTTCATACATCCTGTAATATTGAAAGCACGAGCGGACCACATCTTGGAAATCCCAAGACTATGGATATTTTTTATTATCAACTCTACAATTTTACTTCTATAAAAAGGTTTACGAATAAACGCCTCAAAATTTTTCAAAGACTAAAGAAAATTATGTTTAAAAATTGATGAAACTTGGAGTAAATGCCATAATTTGCATGATATTATTTATCAATTTTATTCCATATTTCTAAAAAATCTAGATGTTGATCAAAACTGGTTTTCTTACGAAATTTCTCGTAATATTTTGAATTATTCATTAAAAGAAAATAGCGGATAACCATATCTGTTAAACGTAAAATCAATTTGCTAGAGTAGCAGCAGCGTTATTTAGAGAAAATCTCAGTTTTATAACAAGCTAAAATTGGAGAGAGAATACGATTTATTAAAAGGCACCAAAAGGGACTTGCTCCAATCACGATGGCAACCTATAAACGTTTAAAATCTTAAAATATGGAATATTGTCATTCTCCTTTCTGGAGCACATACAAAACATATCGTCACTAAACTTATCACCGCAAAACATATCAAAACATATCTTATCAGCGACAAAACTTATCAAAACATATCATCAGAAAACATATCAAGTTTTGTAGTTTCATAGGTTTTGTGATGCTAAGTTTTGTCGCTAATAAGATATGTTTTGATATGTTTTGTTGTTAGATAATAAGTTTTGTGATGATAAGTTTTGTGATGATAAGTTTTGTGATGATAAGTTTTGTGATGATAAGTTTTGTGATGATAAGTTTTGTGATGATAAGTTTTATGATGAAAAGTTTTGTGATGAAAAGTTTTGTGATGATAACTTTTTTGATGATAAGTTCTGTGATGATAAGTTTTGTGATGATAAGTTTTGTGATAATAAGGTTTGTGATGATAAGTTTTGTGATGATATGTTTTGTGATGATAAGTTTTGTGATGATAAGTTTTGTGATAATAAGTTTTATGATGATATGTTTTGTGATGATAAGTTTTGTGATGATAAGGTTTATCATGATAAGTTTTGTGATGATAAGTTTATGATGATAAGTTCTGTGATGATATGTTTTGTGATGATAAGTTTTGTGATGATAAGTTTTGTGATGATATGTTTTGTATGTTTTGTTTTTCTACCTTGATAAGTGTTTATATCTGACACGATCCTCTATTGTCTTTCTGCAGAAGAAATCCGCTTTTCTAGGAAACTAAAATTAAAGATAATATAGAAATCTTACTCATTCTTGATCATGCAAAGCTTTTTAGGATACCATTGTAAATCAAACCTGCCACTCTAAAACTGAAGGATCACATGAAACTACGTAAACAGTCCATTTAATTAAAAAAAACATATCCAATCCCTCCCCCCTAGCATACTTGTTTTGTTTCCCCCAGAATCCTGTTTTCCCAGGGAGTAAGGAATAGAAGGGAGATACAACTGACGCGGCCCGCCCTACCATATGATTATACATCAGGGAGTATGAAATAGAAGTGAGATACAACTGACGCGGCCCGCCCTACCATATGATTATACATCAGGGAGTATGAAATAGAAGGGAGATACAACTGACGCGGCCCGCCCTACCATATGATCATACAGGCTTTGCAGACGGTACTCCATTTGTATAAGAAACTTTTGTCTGATGTACAATTACCGCGTATACAATAACCTATTCTGAATATCTCATATACAAATGGAGTCTGCAAAGCATGTATAATCATATGGTAGGGCGGGCCGCGTCAGTTGTATCTCCCTTCTATTTCATACTCCTTGTGTTTTCCTTATTATTAAATACCTAATTTTTCACTGATTTTGTTATGTAAACAATGCAGTACGTTTACACCGTTGTCGCTTTCTAGTCTAAACTTTTCTTTGGATTACCCCCCTCCGCCCCCCCCTCCTTCTCATCGAATCCTTCTCGGATATGGTAATTATGCCACTCCTCCAGAATCAAAGTTTAGATAACAATCAAACAACTATAGATGAACAAAATTACATAAAACAGAATGTATAATAATTATTATCACTTTATGAATCTACGTCAAAAATATTTTTTTAATTGAATAATTTGATCGAAATAAGGAATATTGTGTCAGAAGAAATTATCCTATCTAAATTACCGAAGTTAGTTTGATCTTTCGAACACTGATAAATCTATCGAACACTCTGATAAATCTATCGAACACTCTGATAGAATAATTAAATATACGACTCACTTAGTCCCTCCCAAATAGATTCTAATACAATAGATGGCAACGCAGAATTTGCACACTGTCAATACAGCTGTGTTTTAGTGTACGACAAAATTATTTTTAAATGTGATAATTTTAGAATAAAGCGTTTATCTTACAGTAACATAAGTTCAATTTTATGTGTTCTTTATTTTCTGTTTTTACACTTTTTTTATTAAATCTTGGAAAACATGTCAACTAATGTGAGAAAATTTTGTTTTTCTTGTTATATTTGACACTTGTGACGTCGTGTATAATTGGCCCATTTCTCTGTTGCTACCTCTTGTACTTAACAATCCATTTGAGTTCTCTTCTTGGCGGTTATTTCGTCCCTCTGTCTGTTCTTATCAGGAGAGCATGGCCTACGCCTTTCTAAAAAAAAACGTTCAGAAAATGAATTGTTTTAGTAAGAAGATTTATCTAACATGTTGACATATAAAGAGGAAAAAAATCTTCCACTGGGAACCCACCACAAACTACACAGACTGCTCATACACTCTACCTGGATAGGCTGAGCAGCCCTATAGTGTCCCGGCACGCCATGCTACGGTTCCATGTAATATTTTCTGACTAACATCTCACAGCCACTTGTTGCATTCAGGGGTTAAGTTTTACAACTTTTGAAGAAATACTCCAATTTCAAACATAAAATATAACATTTATAAATTTTGTCTATTTTTGAAGATTTTGTATTTCCTATGAAAAGGATCCTTATCTCTGGAACCCACAATTGAAAACACTCAACAATCAGGCTGCACACCCCATGTATGTATAAATTGCATTATTTTTAACAATAGCTTTATGTTTGATATTTTACATTTTCAAAATAAAGATTTTAACTGTTTAAATGTTGATAGTTTGATTTTTAAAAGTGTGGCAAAGTGTGTGGGAAATAAAAAAAAAATAATTAAATAAATGTGAAATTTTTATATTTATTTCATAAAAAGTGTGTGGTAGCGAGGGTGATGGGAAATTTTTAAAAAAATGGAATAAATGTTGATATTACGATTTTGAAAAGTGTCCATGGCAAGTGTGTGGGAAATTGAAAAAATTGATTAATTAATGTTGATATTTATATTTAAAAAGTGTGTGTTGCGAGGATCGAAATATCAATATTTATTCAATTATTTAATTTCAATTTCCCACTACCTTCGCTACCACACACTTTTTTAAAATCGAAATATCAACATTTATTCAATTATTGTTTCTTCAATACACTTTTGAAGAAATATGAATTAATATTTGTTAAAACTTTTTCAAGAAAAATGGTTGCTAACTACCTTTTTACCTAAGTTTACAATGAATACTCCTATTTTTGACAAAAAAAGGCATTTTTCGGGTAACCCTATTTGTATATAAAGTGTTTTTCCGTCTACCCTATCACCTCTATGGACAGGACTAGCTGGTGCAGCAAGGTTGACGCGGTCAGACTTTATGCTTCATATAGGTTAAATTTACTTTTACTAAAGGGGCAGAGGTGCGTGCTATACCGTTTAATTTGTTACGGACTAATAAACAAAAACATCTAATTCTACATAATTCAAAAAAACAAAACTAGGATGCACAATCTCAAATACAACCTAATTATGAAAATCTGAAAATTAATAAAATCTCTAAAAACTAGGTTTTCAGAAAAAAATATTTGTCAAAACAATAGGTTCATGAATCTGTTGGTTGACAAGTGCAAGCTGGTTTTGCTAAGATGAATCTTGAGTTTACGTAAGTTTTCATATTATAAAACCACAGCGATGAGAGCATATTACTCAACCCTCTGGCCCCATGTTACGCTTTGCGTAACTCAGGTGTAGACCTACGCTATTCATGCGTACCAGCTGGATGTAGAATTTCTAAACTGTAAATAAGTCACCTAATTGTTTAGGATGTCAGTAGTACATATTATATATGACACATTTAAGGATTTTTATATTTTAGTATTTCCGTTTCCAGGTTAGAGAACAGTTCTAAACTATATATTGTTATGCACCAGTGCAGAAACTACAATATTTTCAATATTTTCGTGGTTCAAAGGTGCGTCGAGCGGGAAAAATTCAGTGAGGTATTGGATCCCTCTTCAGAATCTCTGAAAAGCAAGGTTCAGTTTGGTTTTAGCAGTGCTCCGGTCTAGACACGGAGTAGGCAGAACCTAAACCTGACCCAACTCCAACCCAGCACCCAGATATTTAGGTTATCCATTGCATCTTGTATTCTTTTAAGCTATTCAGGTCAAGGGATTTCAAGGGTTACAAACTTTCAAACTTATAAACTAAAGAAATTTGTCACAAACTCTGATTTTCTAATCTCTTTTATCTTTGCAACCTTCTTCTTTTCAAACACTTTATTAAAGAACAAAACATATTTTAACACATAAAATGGTTCTGATATTATATACAAAAAGACAGAAATAAGAAAAAGACGCACAACAATGGAAGATTGATAAAAAATTGTTATAAAATTGCTATCTTTTTAACCTAATGTCGTAGCCTTAGATATTTCAAACTATAAATTCTGTTAGATCAAATAATCTAATTTTGAAGTATCGAAGGTTCACACCCAGGGCCGTAACTGGGGAAAAGGGGTAAACGTTGGTTTGCCCCCCCCCACCCTTATTTACCCTGTATGCCCCCCGGCATGTTTACACCATCATGTTGATAAGATATAGGGATTAAGAAATAGAGTTTGCGGCAAATCTTCAATTCCTTTAGCTGATTATAATTTCAATATTGAATATTCTTGTTTTCCTTGAAACCTGATGGTGTCAAACTTTGCTAAATCATATTCAGATTTTTTTATCTAACAGAGTTCATGGTTTGAAGTATGTAAGGTCTATGACATTGTGTTGCAAAGATATAGGGATTAGAAAATCATAGTTTATGGCAAAAACTCAATTCCTTTTTGTTTAACCAAAGATAAAAATAATCGTGAAAAACTAAATGTTATTTTTGGTTCAATCTATTTCCTCTTATCAATATTAATTGATATTCGAAACAACATTTTTCTTTGAAAGAATTAAAATGATTTGTGGTAGTAAAGGGGTGGTGGATGATGTCAGATCTTGGGGTTGGGAACAGGCTGGGGGGGGGGGCTATATGTAATTTCCTGAGACGGATGTTTAAAGAATACCGGAATGTTTGAGTATAAATGTATGGGTTTTGTTACCAGTTTCTCTAGGACAGTCTAGTAGTGAGCAGTGTCCAGTAGAAACTACCCACCTGAAGCTAAAACCAACCCTGCTCACACAACCATCAAATCTGGGAGAAAACAAAATAGCTTCGTGATGTCGTACACAAACCAGGCTTTTTCGGTAAATATATATTTTTTATTTAAAGGGACTGTACGGGTATTTTCAGTAAATATATACTTTTATTTAAAGGGATGCACGGGTATTTTCGGTGAATATATATTCCTTATTTAAAGGGACTGTACGGGTATTTTCGGTGAATATATATTTTTTTATTTAAAGGGACTGAACGGGTATTTTCGGTGAATATATTTTTTTATTTAAACAGGTATTTTCGAGCTACCCTCTAGGCAAACATGGCAATGCCTGATTCACAACGGTTCTCTTATCAAGTATAAAATATATATTAATGTTTTTATTTTTTTTTAAATTTATTATTTTTACTCTATTATATTTGTGATTTCTCTACAAAAGTGACTTGTGCATTTGACTGTAGGAAAACGTGTAGGAATTATCAGAATTAAACACTTTAAGATCATGTCTACTCTTGTAAATCGGGCATAGTCATCTCTGCAAGGAGAATCGCTTAAAATTACGCTTTAGGTCCCTGTAAACTTTTGACCTTCAGTAAATGAAAGATATGAATGTTTGTTTACTCAACCCTAATTTAATTTAAAATTTAAAATTCGGTGATGGTGATGGACCAAACCTCTGTAGAGTAAAAAAGTGGATGTTAGTTCAACATTTATTGAAAATATATTTCGGTCTGGGTTGACCCTCGTCAGTTCTAACGATGTAAAAATTTCAAATTGATATTTGTATTTATGTTAAAAATGAGTATTTCTGATCAACATTCAAGTTTCTTTTTACATTTTATCACACTTTGATGAGATACAAAATTTGAAAAATATTTCTAGAAATTTTGTTAACTAAAAAAACGTAATTATTTCCTGGTTGTGTCGGTAAAATAACAAGGGCTTTCTCTCCGAACCTTAATTCGATGGAAAATATCGAATAAATGCATAGTAGACACTTCCGAGTACTTTCGGAAACCCCAGAATATCCTGCATTAAGGGATTGGAAAGGATTAAGGGATTGTAAAGGATTAAGGGATTGTAAAGGATTAAGGGATTAGAAAGGATTAAGAATTTGGAAAGGTGTTAAGGGATTGTAAAAGATTAAAGGATTTGTAAGGATCAAGGGATTGTAAAGGATTAAGGGATTGTAAAGGATTAAGGGATTGTAAAGGATTAAGGGATTGGAAAGGATTAAGGGATTGTAAAGGATTAAGGGATTGTAAAGGATTGGGGGATGAAATGAATAAAGCAAAATAAACTGAACGAGATTAAGGAACTTAAGTTTTAAAATTCGGTGATGATGATGAGCCAAACCTCATCAAGGAAATAAAGTATCTAAGTGTTAGTTCGAATTTTTTTTTTAAATATATTTTTAACTTCGGTCGGGGTTGACTTACTTCAGATCTATACTAACGATACAATATCAAAGTCAATATTAAAAATGTAAAACAAACTGTTTTGTATTATTATGTCCATAATATTATATTATTAACAGTTTGGCATAAATAATTGGAGATAATAAAGAATAGAAATAGTTTAGGATATGTTATTTTGTGATAAAAATTAAATGATATCTTCACTATATTCTGACAGTGGGAAGAGGGTGTGCCATGCTATACACAAATATGAAATAACAATAGATATTTACCATTGCAACTATTTACAACTATCGTTTGCATTTTAACAAATACGTATATTGAAGAATAATAAAAGAATAAAGTAGTAAACGTATTTTTAAATTTTTGCTTTCAGATTTTTAAAAGATTTTCAAAAATTGAAGAAAAAAAAATTCAATTTCGAAAGGCTACAAACCTTCCATGTGGTCATGTGATTCATCACTAGCATTTTTGTCCCGATAGGTTCAGATATTTAACAAAAAATGTCGTATATTTCCTAAAATAGATTTGTCTTTAAAAAATCTAAATTCTATCGCAGTCGGCAGTACTGCAATCAGTGATTGTACTAATAATTTAGTGAAACCAATGCAAAACTTGGTTTATCCAGTCCTAGGGTAAGTCCCAAAAAAGATTTTTAAATATTTTTAAAATGGGCGAAAAACTTGTTTTTTATCCCTATATCTTTGCAACCTGATAGAATAAACCTTTTTTATCTCAAACTTTGGCTGAATCTAGCAGAATTTGCATTGGAAAATATATTTCAAATATATCAGAAAAGATATTGATCAGAAAATTAAAAGTTTTAGACAAATGGTCAGAGGCCGAATTTAAAGAATTTGAGCCGTGGCTTAAATTTAAACCAGGGCTCAAATTAGTTTGGTTCCACTTAAACTTGTATTAAAAATTCTCAAGATTTAAGCAGGCGCTTAATTAAAACCGGATTTTGGGAGATTTAAGCCGCGACTTAAATTCATTAAATTCGGACACAGTTTCCATTTTGCTAATTTGAATTGAAAAAATAGTTTTCTTTATTTTTTAGATTTTAATCATCTCAAGTTCGGAATCAAACTGCATTATTGTAAAATTTTCAATTTTATGTAAGCAAAAATATTAATCCTTTGTTTTTGTTCAACGTTTTGCAATAAGTAATTTTCTAGTATAAACAAATACCATTATTAATTTAATGCAAACAATACAAAACCGTCAAGAAGACAAAATTGAGGAATATAGTTGTTCAAAGCTAGGAAAATAAGTCTTTGCCACAAATTCAAATTTTCTAATTTCTAAATCCTTGCAATCTAATGACGTACACCTTTGATATTTTAAAGTTAGATTATTTGATATAACATAACATAATTCATAGCTTAAAATATCTAAGGTCTACGCCGTTGGTTTGCAAAAATAAAGGGATTAGAAAATCAGAGTTTGTGTTTAAACTTACTTTAACAGTCTCTTTAAGCATAAATAATTTATTTAGATCCTGTTCTAATTAAATCAAATCTAAAAGGTTGTTTTGAATTCTGGAAATGTTCGTCTCTCTACTCTAGTTTTAAATGTCGAGTTTAAATACCGAGTTTAAATGTCGAGTTTAAATACCGAGTTTAAATACCGAGTTTAAATACCGAGTTTAAATACCGAGTTTAAATACCAAGTTTAAATACCGAGTTTAAATACCGAGTTTAAATATCTAGTTTATATACCGAGTTTAAATACCGAGTTTAAATACCTAGTTTAAATACCGAGTTTAAATACCAAGTTAAAATACCGAGTTTAAATACCGACTTTAAATACCGAGTTTAAATACCGAGTTTAAATACCAAGTTTAAATACCGAGGTTAAATACCGAGTTTAAATACCGAGTTTAAATACCAATTTTAAATACTGAGTTTAAATACCGAGTTTAAATGCCAAGTTTAAATACCAATTTTAAATACCGAGTTTAAATACCGAGTTTAGATACCAATTTTGAATACCAATTTTAAATACCGAGTTTAAATACTGAGGTTCAAATACTGAGGTTCAAATACCAAGTTTAAATACCGAGTTTAAATACCGAGTTTAAATACCAATTTTAAATACCAATTTTAAATACTGAGTTTAAATACCAAGTTTAAATACCGAGTTTAAATACAGAGTTTAAATTCCGAGTTTAAATACCGAGTTTAAATACCGAGTTTAAATACCAATTTTAAATACCAATTTTAAATACCTAGTTTAAATACTTAGTTTAAATACCAAGTTTAAATACCTAGTTTAAATACCAAGGTTTAAATACCAAGTTTAAATACCTAGTTTAAATACCGAGTTTAAATACCTAGTTTATATACCGAGTTTAAATACCGAGTTTAAATACCTAGTTTAAATACCGAGGTTTAAATACCGAGTTTAAATACCTAGTTTAAATACCGAGTTTAAATACCTAGTTTAAATACAGAGTTTAAATACCTAGTTTATATACCGAGTTTAAATACCGAGTTTAAATACCGAGTTTAAATACCGAGGTTTAAATACCAAGTTTAAATACCGAGTTTAAATACCAAGTTTAAATACCGAGTTTAAATACTGAGTTTAAATACCAAGTTTAAATACTGAGTTTAAATACCGAGTTTAAATACCGAGTTTATATACCGAGTTTATATATCGAGTATAAATACCGAGTTTATATACAGAGTTTAAATACCGAGTTTGAATACCGAGAAGGTTTGGGACCACGGAAGAAGTTTACTTGAAGTACGAGAATCTAAATACATCAGAGATTTTATGACTGAACTCAGAGGAATGAACAGAAAAAAATAGTTTATGTTTAATTGTTAACTGTAATTCAGTATGTTTTTTATACATTTTTTTTTAAAGTGAATATTTGCAAATTATCTCTTTTCCATCTCATAATCTGAGTTCGTTTTCCTTATGTCCACTTGACAGCCCAAATTTTTATTTTGAAGAATCTTTTTTGTTTGTTTATCTTCTTGTGATTTTTTACATTTTTTATTTTTTTTATCGATTTTGATGGTTATTATATCGTTAGAACTGACGAGGGTCAACCCAGACCGAAATATATTTTCAATAAATGTGGAACTAACATCTACTTTTTTTACTCTACAGAGGTTTGGTCCATCACCATCACCGAATTTTAAATTTAAATACCGAGTTTAAATACCGAGTTTAAATACCGAGTTTAAATACCGAGTTTAAATAACGAGCTTATATACAGAGTTTAAATAACGAGCTTTTATACAGAGTTTAAATACCGAGTTTGAATACCAAGTTTAAATACTGAGTTTATATACAGAGTTTAAATACCGAGTTTAAATACTGAGTTTAAATAACGAGTTTATATACAGAGTTTAAATACCGAGTTTGATTACCGAGTTTAAATACCGAGTTAAAATACCGAGTTAAAATACCGAGTTTAGATACCGAGTTTGAATATTCTTAATTTTACTTTTTTTTTTTAAATATTTTTATCTGAAATGTCTCTTTTAATATTGAGAAGGAAACCATGAAATTAAATTAAAATGATTGTTTTGTCTGATAAAGAATGCATGAAATGTTCGTGATTTTCTTTTTGAAAATTGATTATTTTCCATTTTGGCGTCTCTTTACAGTAAATTGAGCATTTCAATGGAAAAAATTGTAAGATGTAAACATTTTTCAAGTTATAGAAAAACGACGTTTTTCGTCATTGTTGACCTGATACATGTTTATCATTATTGGCTCTACTCCTAGATAATCTTAGATTTTTATTCTATAATACTTTTCCCTCAATAACCTTTCCTTGCCGGTCACGCTCTATGAAGGATATCTATTGTGGGTAACATTTTATTATCTACAGAAGAAATATAACCATAGTTATAAAGCTGTTGTTCAGGGGGCACCTAGAGAGAGGGACGGAACCTGGGTTAAAGAAATAGAGCTCACTAGATCCTCTCCTGGAGGGAGGAGTTCAGAACTCAAGGTAGGTTTATACACTGTACTCCGTCTTAGCTAGTCTGAGATCACTAGATCCTCTCCTGGAGGGAGTAGTTCAGAACTCAAGGTAAGATTATACACTGTATTCCGTCCTAGCTAGTATCAGCTCACTAGATCCTTTCCTGGAGGGAGTAGTTCAGAACTCAAGGTAGGATTATACACTGTACTCCGTCCTAGCAAGTCTGAGCTGATCCTATTTTTCGAATACACTCGCGCTCTATTTTCAAAATATTTATTTAGACACATTTGAACGAGGAAGCATCCAAGAGGGTTGGAGTTATTGGGAGTGGAGATTTTGGACGCGCACTGGCAGGACGGTTAGCTCAAGCAGGATACCATCCAACCATAGGGAGCAGGAACCCGGAGGAAAATAGGTAGGATACTATCAAACCATAGGGAGCAGGAACCTGGAGCAGAATAGGTAGGATACAATCCATCCATAGGGAGCAGGAACTTGGAGCAGAATAGGTAGGATACTATCCATCCATAGGGAGCAGGAACCTGGAGCAGAATAGGTAGGATACTATCCATCCATAGGGAGCAGGAACCTGGAGCAGAATAGGTAGGATACTATCCAAACATAGGGGTAGGAACCCGGAGCAGAATAGGTAGGATACTATCCATCCTTAAAGAGTAGGAATCTGGAGTAGGATTTAAGAACTGAACCTACAGGGTATCCCAAAAAAAATAAGTTATGGTTTTGAAGTCTGTTTTATGGGTTTAAAAGTCGTAAATGAGAACTTTATAACTATAATTTTTGATAACAGAAAAAAGGCTTCAGATCGAAAAAAAAACTTTAAAAAGAAACCTCCTCCAGAATCAAATGTAATATTTCTGAATTCAAAATTGAGACTTTGAAACTCATTAAAATTATTTAATCTTGTTTTGGACAGCCTGTGAGTATAAAGTTTGATAGATTTTTTATGACAACAAAAAGAATTGTTGCAGAAAGCATCTAGAATTTGGTCCGTCTCAAAAATTGTTTAAGATTGGTTAATCTGCCACACAAAAAATGAATTTAATGATGAACTGAACAAAACGAATTTAGCAAATTAATAATTATCCAAATCATCATAGCGTGTTAAAAATTATCACAGTAAAACATGAATGCAAGGAGGATCGGTTGGGTAGGGGCAGGCGCGTAGTGGAGGTTTAGCCTAGGGGGGGGGGTTGCGTAAGCGCACCGAAATTTTTTTTGTTCACCCCCTAACGGTTGATGTGCACCCCCTAAAAAACCGGTATTGAGAAAAAAAATAAAGTTTAAAATTTATATAAATCTACATAAAGGCTGACTATTAGTCATCTGATCATAATTACCAATCATACCATCATAAAATTTAGTAGTAAAAGAGCAAAAACCTTAAAAAAATTTTTTTTTATCACATTAAGTAACATCATGACTAGATTACATTGGAGTGAAATTGTGACATTGTCGATTGATAAGAAAAGTAAAAAAATCTGAATATACAGTATATAGTAAGTTTACTGTTTAATAAATTAGAGCCTGCCTGTGGCTCTAGGGGGGGCCTAGGGGGGGTGCATGTCTAGGGAGGGGCACAGGGGTACCGGTCCCCCCCACTACGCGCCTGGGAATTGTTATGAAGGCAAGGTTGGAGGGGGGGTGGGTATGTGAGGGGAGAGGGGCTAAAAAGAAGATACAATGATAAATCCCAATCTAAAGGTTAAAGTTGGTTCCCTGCAGTAGATACAATTAATTGTAAACATAAAATGATGAGAGAAAAAAAAACTTTCAAGAAACAAAACAAAATAAAAACTTTGAGTCTTTGAGGATTATCAACCCAGAACCTTGTAAATTGAATCTACATAATAGTAAATTATTTTTTAAACAACAAATTTAACCATATTGAGGCAAAGTTTCATAAAACTAAAACCGAGAGAGTTAAATTCTAAATATTTTATGTGGCCCTCCATCGATAGAGTGTCATGCCCGATCTTACAACGATTCCTTTAAAGCTTTGTCTGATCAAGTATGAATTATATATTCATGTTTTTGTTTTTGAAAATTGTTTATTTGTATTTGAGAATTCTCTGCAAAAATGACTTGCTTCAGAAAAAAATTATCAGAATTAAATATTTTTCAAGCTAGAAAAATGACGTTATCTCCTGCATTATTGATCACACTAAGTTTGGCCTAAGAAGCCCTTAGGCAGCTGGAATCTTGTCAACCCTCTTCTCAGAATGAATGAAGAGTGGATGGATGAATGTGCTGCTAGATTACAACCCCGGGTAGATCAATATAAACCCAGACAACACCAAACTTTCGCAATAGAAATATTCTGAGATTTGATCGTAACAACCCGGTCATGTCCTGGGGACAAAAAATTTTTTTTTAAGTTTATCCGTTTGTGAATCGGACATTTCCCTCTTTTTTTTATATGGAGGTATACATAAAACTAGTTGAAAGGAAGAGCTTGGAGTTAACACCGTGAAAATGGTTTAAAATAAAACTTTAAAATGTTTAAATTGTTCCATGCTATCTAAACCAATTAAAGTTGATATTTAGAGATTAATAGTTTTCAGACATTTAGACATTTATTTAAGATAAGCTAAAGGTGTTCATAGTGTTTTTAATAGCTTATATAATTAACATGAATGGTTTTATTTTGTATGGTTTACTATATAATTTATGAACATATGTCTTTGAACATGGTGTTGTTGAACACATGGTATCTTTGAACATGGTATCTTTGAACATGGTATCTTCAAACATGGTATCTTTGAACATGGTATCTTTGAACATGGTATCTTTGAACATGGTATCTTTGAACATGGTATCTTTGAACACGGTATCTTTGAACATGGTATCATTGAACATGGTATCATTGAACATGGTATCTTTGAACATGGTATCTTTGAATATGGTATCATTGAACATGGTATCTTTGAACATGGTATCTTTGAACATGGTATCTTTAAACATGGTATCTTTAAACATGGTATCTTTGAACATGGTATCTTTGAACATGGTATCTTTAAACATGGTATCATTGAACATGGTATCTCTGAACATGGTATCTCTGAACATAGTATCTTTGAACATGGTATGTTTGAACATGGTATGTTTGAACATGGTATCTCTGAACATGGTATCTTTGAACATGGTAT